>NC_027750.1:1957713-1997398 GCF_000695525.1 Brassica oleracea var. oleracea
ATTCTTTTCTTTTGTCTAAAGACAATAAATTCATTGGAGCTTTCACTGATTATCATCTTTCTGCAGTTTTGAACGTTTTAAATTCTTCATTTGTCTATGTACTCTAAGCAATTAAAACTTAGGATATTCTATATTTTTATTAAAGAAATATTATAAGTACATTTTATACCTTAGAAACAGGAGCCATTGAAGTAGAGAATTATCCTTTAGCAGCTACAAATTTTTTTGATGGGTCGGTATAGCCGACAATGGCTTCATTTTATTCAGACATTAGGATTGTATAAAATTCATATAACATGAAATCAAACAAATAATAATAGTTTCTGTTTATAACCAAACAAACAAAAACCTAAAGCATTTTAACCGAAAAAACCAAAATAAATATAGATTTAGAATGATAGTTATATTTTAGGAAATTAAAAACCAAAAAAAATCCAACCCGAAACCGAATCGATATCCAGATTGAACAAATCTAATGTCTTCTTCTCTGAAAAATAATCAAATTAATAATCTCATTCCGCGCAAAGCGCGGGTTACCACCTAGTAAGTAATTATTATTCCTCACTTTTCTTGGCTTATATAAGACGGTGACCAAACACAAGATCAAAATGCAGCAGCAACTCCTATCATATCATCACCCATCTCCTTTAGTTATATTTTGCTCTTCTTTGTTTTTTGTTCATAGCTTTGTAATAACAGTCTTATCCTTCTATTAAGACTCAATAAGAGGAGGTACTATTACTACGTACTTCACTTCTTGTAATATAAATAAACTGTTTATGTGAAAGAAAACAAGTAAACTAATGTTGGTTTCTTACTAACAGATGGGTGAAACCGCTGCCGCCAACCATCACCACCACCATCACGGCCACCAAGTCTTTGACGCGTCCGTCCCTCAACAACCAGCTTTCAAATGCTTTGACGATGATGGCCGTCTCAAAAGAACCGGTTACCAATGCTAAACAAAATAATAATATCAACTTTGTTTTATTAACGTTACAGCATGAAACGCAAAACAAAACGTTTTTTTTTATAATTCAGGTACTGTTTGGACCGCAAGCGCTCATATCATTACAGCAGTGATCGGTTCAGGCGTTCTCTCGCTTGCATGGGCTATTGCTCAGCTTGGATGGATCGCTGGACCTGCGGTGATGCTATTGTTCTCTTTTGTTACTCTATACTCTTCAACACTTCTCAGTGACTGCTACAGAACCGGAGATGCAGTCTCCGGCAAGAGAAACTACACTTACATGGACGCAGTTCGGTCCATTCTCGGTAATCATTTCATCCGATACTCTATTATTATATACACCTTCCGTTTCATATTATTGTTTTAGCTTTTAAATTTTATTTCATTATACATTTTACATTTTCATAATATATTGTAAATAAACTTTTCAGTTTTACTTTTATTTTTTATTGTGTTAATTAATAAAATAAAATAAAATAATCTATTAAATAGAGATAAAATATAAATCTAATAATTATATTATTTTGTGCTCTGTTTTGGTTTAATGTGTTTTTTATTATAGGTGGGTTCAAGTTCAAGATATGTGGGCTGATTCAATACTTGAATCTCTTTGGTATCGCGGTTGGTTACACAATAGCAGCATCTATAAGCATGATGTGAGTGTTTCTTAGTTTACTTGCGAAACAAGCTTCAAATATGTTATAGATTTAACATTTGATGGATCATGCAGGGCGATCAAGAGATCGAACTGTTTCCACAAGAGCGGAGGAAAAGACCCATGTCACATGTCAAGCAACCCTTACATGATTATATTTGGTGTGACAGAGATCTTGCTCTCTCAGGTTCCTGATTTCGACCAGATTTGGTGGATCTCAATTGTAGCAGCTGTCATGTCTTTCACTTACTCAGCCATTGGTCTAGCTCTAGGGATCGTTCAAGTTGCTGGTCAGATATAACTATATAAAGACTCACATAATGGTCATGAGAATTGTGCTAACTCTTGATTTGTAATCTCTCAGCAAATGGAGTGTTCAAAGGAAGTCTCACGGGCATAAGCATTGGGACAGTGACTCAAACACAGAAGATATGGAGAACCTTTCAAGCACTTGGAGATATTGCGTTTGCTTATTCATACTCTGTTGTCCTAATAGAGATTCAGGTAATAAAACAAAACCTTACTTGGGATACAAGATTCAAGTATTTATTCTAAAACCCTAAAGAAAAAGATTTCACTTTGGTGCTTGGTATCTAGGATACTGTTAGATCCCCACCGTCAGAATCAACAACGATGAAGAAAGCTACAAAGATCAGCATTGCAGTCACCACTATCTTCTACATGCTATGTGGCTCAATGGGCTACGCAGCCTTTGGAGATGCAGCACCAGGAAACCTCCTCACGGGTTTCGGATTCTACAACCCGTTTTGGCTCCTCGACATAGCCAACGCGGCCATTGTAGTCCACCTCATAGGAGCTTACCAAGTCTTCTCTCAGCCCATCTTCGCCTTCGTTGAAAAATCAGTCTCAGAGAGGTTTCCAGACAATGACTTGCTCACCAAGGAACTCCAATTCAAGATCCCAGGGATTAGGTCTCCGTACAAAACAAACGTTTTCAGGGTAGTTTTCCGGTGCTGTTTCGTCGTTCTAACCACCGTGATATCGATGCTAATGCCGTTCTTCAACGACGTGGTTGGGATCTTAGGAGCCTTAGGGTTCTGGCCCTTGACGGTTTATTTCCCGGTGGAGATGTATATAAAGCAGAGGAAGGTGGAGAAGTGGAGCACGAGGTGGGTGTGTTTACAGATGCTTAGTGTTGCTTGTCTTGTGATCTCGGTGGTCGCTGGAGTTGGGTCAATAGCCGGAGTAATGCTTGATCTTAAGGTCTACAAGCCCTTTCAGTCTACGTACTGATGATGATAAAGGACCAAGAACAAAAGAAAACTGGTGTATAAAGCTTATTGTTTATGTTATGCCTTTGAAAGAAAAAAATTGAACATGTGTATAATGTAAGTTTCCATTTCGTATGATATCTCTGTAATAAATTTATAAAATATGTTATATAAACCCTATGATTCGTGTGTTTTTATTTCCTCTATTAATTAGTTTATATAGTTTTTGTTATTACATGTTCATCTGGTTAACGAATGATGTGTACCACAAATTTGGAATAATCAATTTTTAATTTTTGTTTATAGTGGTAACTCTTTATATTGCATCTTTTGTTATGAATGTATGAATTAGGTATTGAAAACATGGTGCTGGGAAAATGGAATTTGAATCAAAGTGATACTGACATTTCAATGGTGTTTAAATATTAAAAGTGAAATTTTAAAAGGAGCAATTTGGATGGTCTTGCCTAAAAGAGAAATTCCTCAATAGTCAAATTAAGCTGTCCACCCAGCCTAATAATAATAACACCCGCACCTTACGCAGGATAAACATTATATATATATTTTATTTTATGTATTATATGTTCTTACATTTTATGAAATAATAAATATATATTGAATAATTAAAAATCAGTAACTATTACATATATAATTAAATTGGTGCGAACGTATAAATCAATTTTATTAATCCAAAAATTTTTTTAAAAAAATTTGATAGGATATGTAATTAAATTTAAATGATATTAACATACATAATATATTTTTAATATTAATGTATATTAAATGATGATTTCTACTCATATGTTTTTTGATCACGTGTATCTTTAATAGCAAAAACTTTAAATTATTGATAACAAAATTTTCATTGTGGGATTAATAATTTTAGTAATTTATAATTTAAAAAAAAATTATCAATGTTAGTTCAAAACTTTTATAAAAAAAAATTATTCAAAGTAAATGTTGAAATTAAAATATTTATTTATTCAATATGGTTTATAGTTTAATTTAGAATGATATATACACATATATATATTTTAAATCTTAATGATTAATTAAATTAGACTTTTATTTATATGATTTTGTATTCATTTGTATTTTGTCATAACAAAAATTTTAAACCATGGATCGCAAAATTTGAATGTGCGATTTTTAACAGTTTTAGTAATTTATAGTCGTTTTTAAAAATTCAAAATAGAACATATATAGAAAAATCTAAATTTTTATAATATAGTTATTGTGATTTTTTTAAATGTTATTTTAATAGTTTTAAATTAAACAAATTTGATAGAAGATACATTTTTTTTATCAGATCTTTATTATTCAAAATCATTAATTGTAATATATACTTTAGCCACATTAGGCAATTTCGTAATCTTTATTTAAGAAAATAATAAATGTCATTAATAATGAATTTATGATTAGTTTAATAAAAAACTTATTATATAATTAGATGGACCAACATATTTCTCTAATAATTCTAAGAATCATCCTAGTGATGACACGTGTCTACAAAAAGAAGTCGTAATGTTTCACAAATAATATATAGGGAATAAAAAATCTCCTATATAATTTCTTAAACTTTTTGGGGCTAATATTCCATATCACTTGTCAAAAAACATGTAGGGTTCTTGGAAAGCAACCCATAAAAAGTTTCAAGGTTTGGTACTAAATGCATCTAAAGTCAGAGAGTCAGAAATGTACCCATGCCTTCCTCGTGCTCTCAACTATTCAGTGATCATTGCCTTCCAAGGTTTGGTACACTGTACCGTCTGAAATGGTAACTGATGTATATCACACACACTACTATCATATAGAGATGTCAAATGAGCGGGTTGGGCGGGTTTGGGTGTGTCCGAATGGGTTTCATTTTTTTGCTGGACATTTTTGGTCGAAGCCCAAATAGAACCATGTCCAAATGAGACCATAACCAAATAAGACCATGATTTGTTGGGCTATCCATGGACGGCCCATACGCCCATTTAATGTAAACAACATAATTTCAGTTTTAAAAATTTAAAGATTATTAAGTTTTCAATTTTAAAGATGTCACATACTTAAACTTTAAGTTTTAAACTTCATGTTTCAAAGTTATAAAAAATTCAAGATAAGTTTAAAAAATTCGTAATTTCGTCTGACTTGCGGAAACAGAAACAGTCGCCAGACTCGCCACCAACTTCGTTATGAACACAAATCACCGATCTATTTAACACATAAACCATAACACAATATTAGTAGATGATACGAATCAGTAGCTAATAGTGAAAACCCATAACACAAATCACGAAAAATCAAATCTTAAGAGATGATGAAATCAGAAGTTGGTGAAGAATCGAAAAAAAATTGAAGAAGAACGAAGACGAGGAAGAAGAATCGAACACGAAGAGGAAGAATCGAAGACGAGGACTCGAAGAGGAAAAATCGAAGACGATGATTCGAAGAGGAAGAATCAAACACGAAGAAAAAACACAAGAGTGAGACGGGAAGAAAAAAAAAGGTGATTTGTGTTTTCTCCCAATTTTTCAAACCCTAGACATTTAAGTTTATTGGGCCGCCCATTGTCCAAGTGGTTAAGCCCAATATTGTCCATGAATATAATTGGGTTCACCCATCTGGACAAATTTTAATTATGGTTTAATCTGGGTCTGTCCATTTTGGACCATATCGATTTGGACACGGACCACCCATTTATAGCCCGCCCATTTGACATCTCTACTATCATATCCTGAAGAAGTTGTATGCTTTTGAATTAATGATGATCCAAATTTCAATAAAAGATTACAATTCACAATGTAATAAATCTTTTACATTTTATTACATGGGAGCATTTGATAAGTATCAACCTAAAGAGGTACATCGGATGGGTAATCTTGTGGGTGACTTTTGATCGCCTGCCTCACCAGAAGTTCCTGTTCCCTGAGGTTCAAAGGAGGAACATCATACACATCTGAGAACATGTGATTCAGATTCGGTTTCTCAGTCTTCTCCGCAACCCTGATAGCTTCTAACATCTGTTTACAAGGAACACAAATATAAAAAAAAACCAAAAATGCTTCTTATAAAAAATGCTCAAGAGCCAGAGTTCTTTAGTAATTACCTCTTTCTTGATTCTGCTTCTCAGATCAGATTCCGCTTCATCACTCCACCAGCCATTACTCTCAACCCAAGTCCTAAACCTAGACAGCGGGTTTCTTGCTTTGTTCCACCACTCTATCTCATCAGCAGAGCGGTACCTAGTGGAGTCATCTGACGTTGAATGGTGTCCTACACGATACGTTAAGGCCTAACACACACCAAAACAAAACAAAACAAAACAAGAGAAGGATTTGAAGTTTTTTGTATGTTTTTGATGTTGCATCTTATAATCACATCAATGTTACCTCGATCAAGATTGGCCTATGTTCTCTAATCGCCATCTCGCGAGCTTCATGCACCGCGCTGTACATAGCAAGCGCATCATTTCCATCCACACGTATACTCCTAATCCCGTAAGCACGGCCTTTCACCACTACACCATCACCTATCATTGGCCACAAACAAAGTATTTGAAAAAAATCCGAAAAGACTTCAAGACAAAGACAAAACTCAAAAGGGAAAAAGCAAAAGGAGTTATACTTCGGAACTGATCTGAGGTAGGAGTACTAATCGCCCATCCATTGTTCCTGCAGATAAACAAAACAGGCGCTTCCATAACTGCTGCAAAGTTCATAGCAGCATGGAAGTCTCCCTACCAAAAATACAAAAACATTATTTTGATATCAGCCAAAAAGGCTCAAGAGTAATGAAAACAAGACTTCAAGTTTTTGTTTCCATTTCACCTCGCTAGAGCCACCATCGCCAAAGAATGTGACCGCACACGCATCCTTCCCATCCATCTTTAAGGAATAAGCAGCACCAACCGCGTTTGGTAACTGCGTACTGGAGAAGGAAACTTCCATCGGCAACATAAAAATAGAAACCATAAAATTATCATAAAACCAGTTTGAGTCGGTAAAGAATACGCTATTGTGGCTGAGACGGTGAAATAGTTAAGCTTGTTAGAGCCATAGTGAACAGGCATCTGCCTGCCTTTGCCATAATCAGATTTGTTCCCAAAACACTGGTTTGCAAATTCTTGAAGCGTGAAGCCACGCCATAGTAGAACACCAGGCTCTCTATACTGCACATATACAACAACTCCTCAGTTCAAAAAATTTATTGAAACTTTTACTAAATAGTCTACGCCCCCAAAATCTCAGGGACCGGCCTATACAGTCAAAATGATGAAATTATGATTTTTAAAACCTGAGGGAAGATGACATCATCAGGAGAGAGAGCTGCAGCAGAAGCAATATTAATGGCTTCTTCACCGTATGCAGTAGCGTAAAAGGAGAGTCTGCCTTGTCTTTGAGCTTCGTAGAATATGTTATCCATCATTTGAAGAGTAACCATATCGCTATACATTTTCACCGCAATTTCTTTACTAACAGGAACAAACTGGCTGTTGGGGAGTTGTTGGCCATTGTCATCGAGAACACGGTAGCAAGGCACACGCTCTTCGTTGGATTCTGATATGAAGCGGATCTCGGGTGTGAAAGATACTTTTCCTCCGGGAAAATCCATGACCTGAATATTGTATAAAGACTCATCTCAATACATATACTTAACTCTACACGAGTGATTAAATTAAACAGTAAGCTATGAGCAGGTTTGTAATCAACGTATGTTCACCTGACTATTGGTGTCTTCGTGTGAGCTTGAGAGCGTATCCACCATGGTGTTACACAAACGAGTTAATGGATTCGGTGAGACTTTTTTTATACTCGGAGGACCACCATGCGGTAGGTTGTGGCGGAGATGAGGAGACGCGTGGCTTGGAGAACCGAAGGCGAGGCTATGTCTGAGAACGTTGAGGAAAGTCGATTTCGAGGATTTCAGATGCTGAGCCATTTTGTGTGTTTAGGATTTGATAGAAGAAGAATAGCGAGAATATCGAGAGACGAAGAAGATGATGATGATGTTTTGTGTAAGAGAGAGAGAGAGGTTGTTGAGTGTGGTTGTTGAGTGTGTTTTGTTTTTTCATACAGATTTGATTCCTTAATTCACCAAGTGGAATCTTTACTAGTTACTACAGTGCTTAGGGACTCGTGATCTCACGTCCATCGTGTCAAACGCTACCGTATAAAACCGAGATCGTGTATCCATGGGCCACAACATTACACTGTCAAGCCCATTAGATTACTCACTTTTATATAAGTTGAATCTCGGTTAATTTACTTCAGTTTTTCATAAAGTGAGTTAAGATTTATATACCAAAATTCGATAAACTAGCAAAAGAACTGATACTCACGAACATCATTGAATGATTGCTTCCTTGAAACCCGCAAAGTTTCTTGAAAGTACTGTCCATGCAATAGATGTTATGTTGTGAGTCAATAGACTTAATAGTGAGGAAAATTGAACAGAGCATTATCAGTAATGAAAACTAAAGAACCTTAGCAGATACAACAAAGAGAACTATTTGCTTCATAGAATGCTTCATTATCCCGCTTATATCAACAGCATGGATCTCTCATCAAACATAGTAATGCTCGCATACGAAAACGTAAGAAGGGAAAAGTAACAGTGAGATCTCCCCGTTTCTACATGTCCAATGATAAACGAGAGAGAGAAAGAGAGCTAAGCCAAACCAGACAAGCCAAGACGATCAGCAACGTTGTACATAACCAGCTTATCCCAAACAGGGCCAAAAAGCTGTTCTCCACCTAACGAGAATGTCAATGCCCACGCTAGAAGAAGAGATGTAAAGACACTGAACCCAACTGCTGACCTAACAACATCTTCAAACAATAACAAGATATAATGTACAAATCAAAAAAAAATATACTCATCACTTTCCTCTCTAAATTTACATCAATCAAACGAACACACAGAACAATTTTGAATACTGGCAAATCACAATGCTGATCAAGATTGAAGTGATGTATAACAGATCGATTCCCAGATCAAAAGATCCCAATCTACAAAATCGAAAAGAGTATCTGGGGGAACTTACAATTGCGGATCTGAGGGAAAGCGCGAGAGTGACGGAGAACAGGCCAGAAGTAGAAGCAATTGACAGCCCAGAGCCAGGGCAAGAGAGCGAATCCGAACTTGTAGAATCTGCGAGCGTAATCCACCGACGCTTCCTCCGTTAACCCCAACGGACCGTCGATCGTTGGCCAAACGTGCGCGGAAGAGATTATAGACGACAGTGGATTCGGATTCGAACTCCGATCGGTGTTAGGGTTCCGATTGGGTTCGTCGCTCCGTGAAGCCTCCTCCATTTTGCTCCAGCCACTAGCGAAAATGAAAAAGAAAAAAACACGATTTAAGCAGCGACGTCGTCGTTTTAATGACAATATCAGTTAAACGCACGGAGAAGCAGCGGCGTCGTTTAATGAAAATATTATTTGAACCCCCACACAGAGAAGCTGCGACGTCGTTCTAACGATACGGTCACTGCGACGTCGTTTTTGGGTGAGTAAGTAAACCCTTTGTAATTTTTGGTTGTGCTCTGACCTCTAAACAAGGACTAATCCAACACTAATCAGAAACTCATCGATATAAATGATAGATCGAGTTGTATATTCTGAGAAAAGTTAAGAATGTTTACAAACTGGTCCAAACGACAAGGAAACAGAAATTGAGAATGCTAATAAGAGATGAAATCACGCGATCATATAGTCTGTTTGATGATGTTGCAACATAAAAGGAATGATGTCACGGGTCATGCTCCGTCTGAAATGCTTCTGTTGAGTTGAGAAGACATGGACGAGGACCGAGCTTGGCAGAAGAGGATTCTTTTGGTTTTAGACCCTCTTGTTCATGTGTCTGGTCCGTGTGTCACATGAACGCAGAAAAGCCAAAAGGATCGTCATCATTAGCAGTGGACAAATCGAAGTGGCCTTGATAGCTAAGATAAGAGTCACCACCATTCCCAGCTGGAGGTGGTGCTAATGGAGCTGTGAGATCTTGTAGCTCCAAGTATAGCTCCGAGTTTTCAATTAGGTCGTTAGAAGGTGTCCTTGGCATGCTGTTGTCATGGATAATGCTCAAGTCTAGTAGTTCGCTGAACATGTCTTCTCCTTCTTCTAAGAAAACCGGAGCTGGAACACAGGTATCATGTATTACCTGTAAAGTGATTAACTATGAGACATATATCCATATGGCAAGAGTTTATACAGTTTGATTCAGAGGCATGCGATTCCTTTTCTTTTGTAAGCAAAGAGGTTTTATTATCCTAAAACACTAACAGTTGCAAAGCTGCCTTACTATCCTAGCACGCAATGATGATACCCACTAAGTTCCACGATCATGACACTAAGTGAAGTGATGCCGAACACCTACCTCATTGTTGTTGGGCTCACAGAAAGGCAAGCACTCATCCTCGTCGACAAAGCGATCCAACATTGAATATATGTCATCATAGTTGTTGGTTGGAGCTTGGAGGGTCGGCCCCAGAGAGGCGGTACTATTGGAATCAAGAAGTGGAGTAGCAGACAGAGGAGTGTGAGCTGCATCATTCAGATGCTGTTCCTGATCACTCCAGTCCTCTTCGTTAAATGGAGCACCATACTGAGCTCCATTTCTAGGTCCAGGACCATCTTTCTTGAATAGAACACACAGCACATAAGTATCCTATAAATCAACAAAAGCAAGAGTGATTTAAGCTTACATGACATGTACAAATTGAAATGATACATCCATTTTAAAAATTAGAATATTACCTGAGGAATATTCTTCTGTGCAAGTACCTTGTCTTCAAGTCTGTACTCATGCATAACCCAATCAGTTCTCTCCCCACGAGGTGACTTGCCAACGTGGTAAACCAAAGTCTTGATCTTTCCCACAACTTCATCATTGCACAGAACCGCTCTATCCTTCCCTGTGGTCTTCCAGTAACCACACTCAGTTGCACGGTTTGCTCTAACCCCAGTTGCATACTTCTTTTCCCTTGGGCAGAAGAAGTGCCACTTAAGATCCCCACTCTTTATATAGGACTTATCTGTAAAGACAAAAGACTCATAAGATAGAGAAAATAAGCAGTCAACCGAGTATTTACTCATGACAGAACAAGAAGGTTTACCAGGTAAATCAGAAGGTTCGAACTTGTAAATGTCAAGTTCAACGATTGCATCAACGAGTAGCTTTTTCCCCAACACTTTCCTCTTCAAGTAATATCTCACGAGTTCAACGTCAGTCGGATGAAACCGGAACCCAGGAGCCAATTGAGTTTTCCCCATTGGCACAGATCCAAAGGGGAAAACTTTCACTCTCCGCAGTAAACTCCTCAAGCAAGGAGAGAGTTTTGCGCAGAAAAAAATTCAAGTTCACAGTAACAGGACCAGTAAAAGCGAATACTTTGTAATCAAATCAAACAGAAAGTTGCAGAGAAGGTAGGAAGAAAAGAGAAGAAGAAGAAGAAGAAGAGAGTAAGACTAAGTCCAGTGCCTAAACAAGATGATTTGAAAGCACCACAACTTCCCCCTGCTCATATAACCACAGTCGCACCAAAGAAAAGATGGATTCTTCTTGCAGAGATCAAGAGACATCTGGTGTGCAACGTAAGGCCTGTTATTCAGACATTGGGAAAAAAAAAACAAGACTTTTAGCCACACAGACAACTTAGATACACACAAAACAAATCATCAATTTGGTTAAACCCTAAAAAGTGTAAAAAACCTGAAAATGAATCTACTTCAAATCAGATCCAGAAATCACAAAAATCAACTAGATACGAGAATAAAAGACAAAATCATCAATTTGGTAAAACCCTAAAAAGTGTAAACCCCTAAAATGAATCTACTTCAGCTCAAATCCAAAAATCAGAATCAATAGCGAGAACATGGCGGAATAAAAATCAAGAACATGGAGTAATTTAAGTACCCGGAGAAGGGAAGTACTCGACGGTGGAGAGGACGATCAGAGCAAGGCGGAGGCGAGCGAGCGAGAGAGAGTAGGAAAGGGCTATAACAGTCTTAGGGTTTATATATATGACTGAGCTCTTGACCATACGCGTTGACTAAAACAGTAGTGGGCCTAATTTCAATATAAGCCTATAAGGCCCAATATCCCAATCCAACCGGTTCATTCTGGTTTAATCCGGTACAATTCTTCAACTATTTACTCGTCACCTTTATATCGAACCGGTTCAGTAGCAACTGGTAAAGCAGAGATTGGGATCATCGGCGAGAAATGGCGGAGGAGAGCAGCTTCGATGGTTCCGAGAAGGAAGAGATCGCTAGCTCAGGCAACGGCTTCGGAGATTTAGCATCGATGGACTCGATCGAATCTCGTTGGGTGACTCAAGACGAAGACGACGATTCGGTGAACGGCGCTGACGATGACGATGATGACGACGACGACGAATTCTACGGGACAGGACTCGAATCCGAGGACGAGGAGGTATCGGAGCACCGCCTCCTGATCCGTACCGGTCGTCGTGTTGACTCCTTCGACGTGGAAGCCCTCGAAGTTCCCGGCGCTTCGAGGATTGATTACGAGGTGATTGATTGTTTTGGTACTCGTGCATACGAATGTGTTGTTAGTAAGATATGAATGGTGTTTGTTAACTTTGATATAGGATTTGACGGTGGGGAGGAGAGTGCTGCTTGCGTTCCAGACGCTAGGGGTTGTATTTGGAGACGTGGGAACGAGTCCTTTGTATACGTTCAGTGTGATGTTCAGTAAATCACCTGTGAAAGAGAAAGAAGATGTGATTGGGGCGTTGTCACTGGTGTTGTACACCTTGCTTTTGATCCCTCTTATTAAGTATGTTCTTGTTGTTCTATGGGCTAATGATGATGGTGAAGGTATATATATATATATATATATATGCCTTTTAACTCTTATAAAATCTAGTAATTGATGTTTTATGTACATTACTTATATGAGTTATGATGTTTTTTAGGTGGGACCTTTGCGTTGTACTCGTTAATCTCTCGTCATGCCAAGGTTAGTCTTATTCCTAATCAACTTCGGTCAGACACCCGGATATCGAGTTTTAGACTGAAGGTGCCTTGCCCTGAGCTTGAGAGATCGCTGAATCTGAAAGAAAAGCTCGAGAATTCATTGGTTTTGAAGAAAATGCTTCTCGTGCTAGTTCTTGCTGGAACGGCCATGGTGATTGCCGATGGGGTTGTTACTCCTGCAATGTCAGGTTCTTGCTACAACCTCTTCTAAATATGCTCATAGAGATGACTCTGTTGTATCTTGCAAACGGGGTTGCTACTACCATGTTTGCTTATCTGAATTACATGATTTTCATATTGCAGTGATGTCAGCTGTTGGTGGACTTAAGGTTGGAGTTGATGCAGTTGAGCAAGGTACGATTAACTTCGATGCTGTCATTTCTAATGTTTTTCTTTGTCATTTTATCTTTTGAATATTGTTCACTTATCTCCTGCTTGTTCTTTGCAGATCAAGTGGTGATGATCTCGGTTGCATTTCTGGTGATCCTGTTTAGTCTACAAAAGTATGGGACGAGTAAGATGGGACTAGTAGTAGGTCCGGCATTACTCTTATGGTTCTGTTGTCTTGCTGGTATTGGAATTCACAACCTCCTCAAATACGATAGGAGTGTTTACAGAGCATTCAACCCTATCCACATCTATTACTTCTTCCAGAGGAACTCTATAAACGCGTGGTATGCACTTGGAGGTTGCATTCTCTGTGCTACAGGTAATTTATCAATTTCGTTGGATGGCTTGAGAAGCTAAGGCTAACAGAACCGAGTCAGCCTTTTTATGCTCAATACTCTGCATGATACTTTGATGCTTCACTTGTTGATTGATCATGTTATATAATTTTATCTTTCAGGCTCGGAGGCATTATTTGCAGACCTTTGCTACTTTTCTGTTCGATCAGTCCAGGTAAACAAAGAGGAGAGTGGCCGTTGGTGGCTGATGTTATACCTTTTTTCTATTTGTATGCAATTTTGCTCTAATTTTTTGGACCTTTGATTTATTGCTGCTGTTTACTCCAGCTTACATTTGTGTGTCTCGTCCTGCCCTGCCTCATGTTGGGCTATATGGGACAAGCTGCATACCTGATGGAGAATCATGCAGATGCTAGTCAAGCTTTCTTTTCATCTGTTCCAGGTAAAGTCCATTTAATTTCTTCAGTCAGTTATATCCATGCCTTTTTAGCAAACAAAACCACTGCAAAGCCTTTTTCAATGCTGCAGGTTACTAATGTTTTCTATATACTAGTACTAGTTATTGATTCATCGTACTGTTCTACAGGTGCTGCATTCTGGCCCGTCCTTTTCATAGCCAATGTTGCAGCTCTGATTGCCAGTCGCACAATGACGACAGCGACATTTTCATGTATTAAACAGTCAACAGCACTGGGCTGTTTCCCTCGTCTCAAGATCATCCACACGTCCCGGAAATTTATGGGTCAGATTTATATACCTGTCCTAAATTGGTTCCTGCTTGCCGTTTGCCTGGTCGTCGTCTGCTCAATCTCAAGTATCAATGAGATTGGAAATGCATATGGTAATAGTTGTTTTCTTTGCTTTCTTTGTTTCATTTCTTTGAAGCATCGGTGGTCTGATATCGAACTTTCAATTTCTCAGGGATGGCTGAGCTTGGAGTGATGATGACAACGACAATCCTAGTCACTTTAATCATGCTTCTTATTTGGCAGATCAACATCGTAATCGTCACTGCCTTTCTGATAGTTTTCCTTGGAGTGGAACTAATCTTCTTCTCGTCAGTTATAGCGAGCGTTGGAGATGGAAGCTGGATAATATTGGTTTTTGCCGTGATCATGTTTGGTATAATGTACGTTTGGAACTATGGAAGTAAGATCAGGTACGAAACAGAAGTCGAACAAAAGATGTCAATGGATCTGATGAGAGAGCTTGGGAGCAATCTGGGAACGATCAGAGCTCCCGGTATCGGTCTGTTGTACAATGAGTTAGTGAAGGGAGTGCCAGCAATATTTGGCCATTTTCTCACTACACTCCCTGCAATCCACTCCATGGTCATTTTTGTCTGCATCAAGTACGTCCCGGTTCCAGTTGTGCCCCAGAATGAGAGGTTCCTCTTCAGACGCGTTTGCACCAAAAGCTACCACTTGTTCCGTTGCATTGCCAGGTCGGTCCTTTTCTTTGTCTTTCACTAGATGTGACTTTATTGAGAGAGATTATAAACAGTGTTTTGTGTTATATTTGGTGAAGGTATGGTTACAAGGATGTAAGAAAGGAGAACCACCAAGTATTCGAGCAGCTACTGATCGAGAGCCTCGAGAAATTTATCCGTAGAGAAGCTCAAGAGCGTTCACTGGAGAGCGACGGGCGCAATGATTCCGACTCGGAGGAAGATTTCTCAGGCTCTACACTCGTTATGGGCCCCAACGGGAGCATGTACTCAATGGGGGTTCCTCTTCTCTCTGAGTACAGAGACTTAAACAAACCGATCACGGAATTGAACACTTCGTCTAACCACACAAGCCACCATCCCTTTGACACATCGTCTGAATCCTCTGTCTCTGAAGCGGAGCAGAGCCTGGAGAGGGAGTTATCGTTCATACACAAAGCGAAAGAGATAGGGGTCGTGTATCTACTGGGTCACGGTGATATCAGAGCAAGAAAAGATTCATGGTTCGTCAAGAAGCTGGTCATAAACTACTTCTACGCATTCCTGAGGAAAAACTGCAGAAGAGGGACAGCTAATTTGAGCGTGCCTCAGTCTCATCTGATGAAAGTTGACATGACATACATGGTCTGAGCCTTCTTCCTTCTTCTTTTTTTTGTCCATAGATTTAACATCTGTAAGCTGCGTCTATGTTTCTGCATAACAGAGTCAGTCTTTTGACTTACTAGAATCTATAAAGCATCTAGTAGAGGAAGCCTATATCAATTTCAGGAAGTTTCATGATTTGTGACATGAATCTCGTTAATGTGCTATGGTTGGTGATATCTGGGTCTTTTTTGCATATCTGTTTTCAGTACGGTGGTTTGTGCAATTATAATTTCCCGCGGGGTCTTGACTGTAATTTCGTAAATTTATACGTACGGTGACAATAAAAACAGCTGTTCTTTCGTTTTCCCGACAAATAACAGAAAAAACAGCTGTTCTTACGTTTCATCGTCGCGCCTTCTTCTCCTCTGCTTCATTTTGCAAAAAAAAAAAAAAAATCTAAAATGTTTGATCATATGAAACTGTTGCGATGCTTCAGCTTCACGGCTTCGCGAGATTGGTTCTTCAGACAATCATTCGCGAACGCCGGTCTCCGCTCCGTCGTCACCGACCTCTCCCACGGCAACTCCATCGCATCGACCACCATGCACTGCTGGATCCCTAAATCGCCAAACCGCTCCAAACCAAACCTCCTCCTCCTCCACGGCTTCGGAGCCAACGCGATGTGGCAATACGGCGAGCATCTCCGAGCTTTCACCGGCCGGTTCAACGTCTACGTCCCCGACCTCCTCTTCTTCGGTTTATCCTCCACGTCGGAGCAGAACCGAACCGAGTCTTTCCAGGCTCGGTGTCTGATGAGGCTGATGGAAGCGCACGGGGTGCATAGGATGAGCATCGTCGGAATCAGCTACGGCGGGTTCGTCGGGTACAGTTTAGCGGCGCAGTTTCCGGAGAAGGTTGAGAAGCTGGTGCTGTGCTGCGCAGGGGTTTGCCTCGAGGAGAAGGATATGTTGGATGGGTTGTTTAAGGTTCCGAATCTTGAGGAAGCCACCGGGATTCTGATTCCTCAGACGCCGGAGAAGCTCAAGGAGCTTATTAGATTCTCGTTTGTTAAGCCGATGAAAGGTGTTCCTTCGTTTTTTCTTTGGGATTTTATTGATGTTATGTGTACTGAGTTTGTTGAGGAGAAGAGGGATTTGATCAAATCGATACTTAAAGATCGGAGGCTTTCAGATCTTCCTAGGATCAAACAGGTGAACACACTATACTCTTTTGGCTTTCTTGTTTTGTCATTGCTGTAAGATTTTGTTCTTGTTTTTTTTTGGTTAATTTAGAAATCTTTGGTCATATGGGGAGAAGAAGATCAGATCTTTCCACTGGAACTTGGTTACAGATTGAAAAGGTACATTCATCATCTGGGATTTACCATTTTTTACAAGTGAAACAACGATTTATGTATTTTCTTAAAATGATGGTGAAGCAGACATATAGGAGAGAATGCAGAGATAGTGGTGATCAAGAAGGCAGGACATGCTGTGAATTTGGAGAAGTCCAAAGAATTTCTCCAGCACTTGAAATCTTTTCTTATTGATTCTTTGTGAAACTACTGTTTTTATCTCTTCTTGTTAATAGATTGATAACAAAAAAATAATTGTACTTACTGCATTTGAAAGGATGATTCTTTCTGTTATTCAAAATATCAAATATCATATGAAGGAATCACAAACACGATTGCAACACTTTTTTTTTTCTTTTTTGAAACACAGGAGACAATGCTTATAGTGTAAAAATACTATATATTCATTTATTTGGTATTAACTATTTAAAAACTGAAATATAGATAATATCTAATTTAAAATATAAATAAAGATAAAGGAATAATTTCAATAAAGTGTTTAATACTTTATTTAATTTTATAAAAAAAATATGAATATGTCCATTTAAATATGGATAAAATAATTACAGCTATAAAGTAAGGCGTTTAATTTTAAAATCATAATAAACTAGGTTTACAAATTTAAATAAACAAAAATTTAAATAATTCACAAATTAGCATATCGGGGTTAGAAGTGAATTAAATATCATAATATATATTTCCAAAATAAATTTCTACAAATTCTGAATATAAAATATTTTGTTTAATAGTTTTAATAAATAAATAAAATTTTAATTTTAAGCAGACACAATCATTATTATCTTACCATTTAATTTTTATTATACTTAACTAACTCATTTCCAATTTTGATCACTGGATATCTAAATATTCCAAATTATATTTTAAAATCTGGCAAGTATCTCTATTTTTGACATCATCTCGCAAGTATCTTATATTAACGAATTCTTAATAATATATGGCAATTTAGTTAGTATCAAAATTTTGACATCATCTCGCAAATAATACACACGCTAAACCTTATTAAAATTCATAATGGACTTTGAATTAATTATTTAGTTGACTTATAAAATAAATTGTGATTCATTAGAAATGGAAAACATAAGATATATTTTTGCTATGAAACATGTGTATATTTGAAATATATGTATTAATCTACAAAATTATAGTAAATGGTGTTTTATAAATATATACATTAAAAATATTTTACAATATTTATCAGATGACAAATGATTTATATAACATATACACTTGCTTGCTTGTATATCCAAAATAATATGAATATCTCACACCATGTAAAAACAGTTAAAAAACTTGATCAATCTTAAATTGATCAATAAAAATTGAAAAAAAAAACAAATGTGCGTCAGATCAAGCGCTTGTTTGTTTTAAAACTCAATTGTGAACAACATATTGCAAACATGAATCTTTTGTTTTTATCATTATTTTTCTATTTTATTTTTTTTTTCTTATTTTTTGCTTCTTTTTTCTTGTGAAATGTAATGGATCTTTGAAAGAAAGCTCAATCTCGGTCTTGAACTCCAATACTCCTTCCAATGATTATGGTTTAGCTCTCTTGATTGCTATGGCTTCCCCAGAGGGAAGAACCCCTTTGTACATCTGCTACTATCATAATGTCCTCCTTTGAAGATTTCAAATCTCCTCCATCTGTGTCAAATGCAATAAGAAAGTTAGTTAGCTCATAATTTCAGACTAGTGAGATTTTGTGTGTCTCACTTTATACATACCAGATAACAGAGGATACGTATTAGCTCAGAAAAAGTATGACCCGAATATTGGAGGAGGCTTGTAGTCCTGGTTGCTAAAAGCAAAAGTGACAAGAGCCAGTGTAGTCTGTGTGAAACCTTCTCTATCCAGTGGGAAAATGAGGATATCAACCATAAGTTGGTGATCACTCTGGTTCACTCTTACATTCCGGATCGCTACAGTCTCCACCAGATTATTTGTAGACTTCAGGGAAGTAGTCAAGCTCCACCGGAAAAGCAAGTAATTTGAAGTGTCTTTTACTGTAGAGAAGAAATGTGAACTGAAGTATAGTGTTCCTGTGATAGGATATACACATCGACACTCTGGATTTGCTTCATTTCTTTGCTCATAAGGATCACACTTTATAATGTTGTTTGTTTAAAATTAGGAAAAATATCCAAAAATACCAATCATAATTTTCTATTTGCTATAAAAATATTTAAAATATTTTAGTTTTCCATTTAGTATTCAATATATGTTCGATAAGTAATAAAATCTGACATTTAAAAATCAAAAAAATTACCCCAAAAGATTAAATAAATGAACAGAAGAAAAAATGAAAATAAAAGTGAACATTACATCACGTACATATCAAAATAACAATTGTATATTAAAAACAATCGAAATAAGCTGAAATATAAAAGGAGTTGAAAACCTTATATGAGTCACACCTTACATTTATGAAAGTTTAATAGTATTTTAAAATTTAAGAGTGTAACTAGGTGGTTGTCCGTGAATTCACGGATACAAATAGTTTAAAAAATTGAGGTTGCTATTGAAAAGACGTCACTCCTGTTAAGCAAGACACTAAGGAGAGCTCACATATTATCCGTAAGTGATATAGTTTCCTTCAGAAACATATCATTTGTGTTGTCTTCATCTACACTGCTAAGGCTTCTGCATCTTGGATATATCCAGGTACAACATAAACTGGAACTATGGGTTGCTTCCACAGACATGCAAATGCAAAGCCGTGACATCTTCGTCAGCAAAATTAGCTGACTTAGCATCTAGATCAGCAGAATTAAATGGTGTGTCAGCTAATGTGGCGACTGAGATATGATTTGGCCAAAAAAAATAAACATTATGTATATTATTTAAATTTTTTAAAAGTTCAAATATGTTTTAGTACGACCATATAAGTCGGATATGAATTGAACATATCGCGATATGTTGAGTATGAAATGGTCGTTTTCCCGCTTTATCATTCAATAAAAAAGAGGAAACAATGCTCAGCTTACAATTCATTGACAAATTAACAAGAAGACCTTGAAATATTGTCCAATATATAAACTCTAACTGGGCTGTCTGTATCTTTGACTCGATGGGCTTTGAGGACATAACCTTAGGAAATTATTTGATTATTTCAACTCTCGTAAAACATATTAACAACAAAACTAGATTTTAACCCGCGTTTTAAAAATACAGAATTGTTTATTTTTTAAATATTTAATTTTATAACAAAAAATTTGTACTTAAATTTTATATAATTTGTTTTGGAACATTATTTAATAGTTAATTTAAAATACATTATTTAATATTTGTTTTATATATTTTGGATGATCAATATCTAAAAATGTTAATTTTGTGAAAATAATTATTAATTTTTTTGCAAAATTTAAATCGAACTCAAAGCTCATTTACTGAAAAGTTTAATATGAAAAAAAGAATTCATCGTATTGGACTTAACTCGTATCAAAACTATGATAGATTTATTGAACCTAATATATAGATTTTATTTACTTGTTTGAATATTTCTGGACTTTTTTTTTAAATGTAAATTTTTTTGTAACCATAATTTGGAAAATTCTATGTAATATATTTATGTGCAAAATCAGTCACATTAATTGATATGGATTGTTGCCTAAAACTATTTTTAAGGATTAAGCAATTAATTAAAGTATAAAAAGATGCCATAATTATAGGAAAGTATCCATTGTGGACGATGTTTTAAAAATAAAAAAATATTTACATTTATGAATGACATACCATTGTAAATAACACAAATAATTAAAGGCAGGATTCTATCAAGAATTATGCTTTAGTATAGATGTGAAACATAAAAAAGTATCAAACTAATAAAATAGAAACATTATTTATTTTTTCATAATAAAGTTGCATAAAATTCAAGATTTGAAAATTGTATTGAATATTGCATCAATACAATAGAACAATTTGACTTGGCACATGGAATTAGCTCTTGATGCTAGCAAAACAAGCACCAAACCACTATGCCACCACATGGAAGCAATTTACTATATGGTTTCTTTGAGACATAATTTCCTCTTGCGGGAGATAGATATGACAAAATTCCAAATTTTAAACTGTTGAGAAAAACAATAATAAATAAATATTTTTTATAATATTAACTAAATTTAAAGGAGATATTTTATGACAACCACAAAAACAAAAGATACCGAAACAAGGAATATACCAGATGAAGGTACCTAGCAAAAGCATATCCCCCAGAGACTTGGATCGATCGACAAAACCTCTTTTGCTTCAATCACTATCGCATTTCCAGGCCATGGTACGAAAAATAAGATGCAATTCAATGGAATATGGTAAACGTTTTATCAATCATCTATGTACTTAACTACATATAATAAAAAATTAACATCTTTTACTCAAACCACGAACTTGTTCCAGCTTCTGTCACTATCAGTTTTGACATTTTACAAGCTAAACATATGATTAATTTAGTTAAAATATTTTAATTAACGTCAGTGAACATTTAACTTGAGAATATAAACATTATACATTAAACTTTTCGACAATAACATTAAATATTTTACCAAAAAAACAATAACATTAAATTAAGATATAAACATTTACAAAATGTAACCAAGCGCATGTGGTCGAGTGGCGCGAGGCGAATTCGTTGGTCCTAAGGGCCGCGGGTTCGATCCTCCCCCTCAGATATGCCCAAGTGTTTGGCCAGGCAATTGGGTATCTAATTCCCATAGTAACAAATGGGCTGCCTCGCGCCGAGGGGTTAGTCCCCTGGGGGTTGAGATCCCTCCAATAACATATAAATATATTTTAAAGAACATATATAACAAAAAAAAACACTATGTACAAATATGCATGCATGCAACTTGATAGAATATGGTCAAAATTTAGTAATCATCTTAACTAATCAAAATTTAACGTCTTTTAACAAACCACGAATCTGTTCCAACGTAACGAACAAGATCATCGTGAACGGTCCTTGCCTCGTCACCGTCGGAACAAGCCCCTTATACAAAGCCATCGGTCCTTCCTCCGCCACAGTCTTCACCGCACAATCCAACGGTCCACCGTAACTCTCCGCCTCCGCATTCATCATCCTCGTCTTCACGACGTCTATCGGATTCGACGCCACCGCCGCAACGATCCCCGCCGCGAAACTCGCCGCCGCGTGCGTTCCGATTCCTCCCGGCGTTCCACGGCCTCCGGCGATCATAATTTCTTTCACGTGGTCGTACGTGGCGAGCTGAGAAGCCGTCACGATCATGGCTCGGTTCACGGTTAACCACGAGCCACGCCATAAGCTCGAGACGCCTTCGTGCCTCACGATCCGCTCGATGGCATCCACGACGCTCTTGTAGTTTCTGCGGCGGCTTAATGGTAAACGTCCGTCAGCTTGCATTCTCACCATTGCCACGTCAGCGGGGTTCCCGACGGCGGATCCGACGGCTCCAGCGATGAGTCCAGCTGCGATCTTTGTGACCAATGGGAAGTTACCTGTAATTAGTAGTTGTCGGATTAATTAACCAGGGAACCAACAGAAATCATAATGCTTAAACCGAACCGGAATTTGTAACTAAACCGATTGGTTTTATCTTATAATAATCACAAAATATAATTTGCCGAAATGGAACTAAGTTTACCAAAACCATAACTAAAAAAACTTAGTTGGTCAACTATATGTAATTAAATAAAAATGTAACCAATCTTATTAATTGAAAGTAAATAAAGATTAAATAATTAACAGAAAACCGGAAAGAACCAATAAAAATAGAACAAAATTAAACCAAAAACTAGGATTATACACCATAATGTCTGCCGTATCATATTTTAGCATTGATAATTTTAAGCAATTTGTATATTTTTCGTTTAATGTAGAATCACAATTTATACTAATAAAATTTATTATCATTACCGGTAAGTCGATCCGTCCACTTGCGTTTAAGAAAGTCGTAAATACCCATACGAGTGGCGGAGTAAAGCATCTGACGGAGGACAGTAGCGGAGACGCCGGAAAAGAGAGCGGCGGGTCCTTCGGTTTTGACAATGTGGGCCCCAACGGCGAAAGGGGTCATGCTAGAGCGCGTAGACGTGGACGGTGCGGGAGTGGATGAAGGTAGCAAGGAGATGCTGCCGATGAGAGAGTCAAGGGCAAAAACAGGTCTATAAGGTTTAACGGGAAGATTAAGATCGAGATTATGGTTAGGGTTTTGGTCGAGAGAGAAAGAGTGTTCTCCTTGGAGCTGCATACGAACTTTGATGAGGTCTAATGGGTGAGTCAAAGCTCCGGCGATGATTGCGGCCATGCCACCTTCAAGAAATGGTTTGAATCCCATTGATGATAATCGGAGGGTTTGATGATGAGGAGATGTGTTATGGTCAATGAGTGTATGAAAAGATGGAGAAGAGTTTGAGATAGATTGGATCTTTTGTAAGAAAAAAAATGGAGAAGAGAAAATGAATTTGGACAAGTTGGAAGTGAAAGAAGACAAGATACATAGGTAAGAAAGAAAATAATGCAGCTAGATGTGTTTGTGTACTAGTCCTGCATTACGGGCTCCAGCTTTAATTAGCACAAGGTCTATCTTCTTGTCTTCATGCACACCTTCTCATTAGAGAAAATAATTTAATTGGCACGTTATCAAATTTCTTACATAGATTTACCAATAATTTTTTTTAGGACAAATGATTGACTAGTAGTTATATAATTTTTGTACATCAAAGAGACATGCAACTTGTATGAAATGAAACCATATACATGAACATATTCTTGAAGAGCTAGAGACCATATACATGAAATGAAACTGTAGTTCATAACTATGGATTCTATAGATGATCTTTCTTGACTTTAATATTAGATACAAGCCAAACTATTATTAAACATATACTTTATATTATCATTAATATATCATGCAAGAGCATTCACTATAATAGATGCTCTTTTAACGTTCTTTGACCATTCATCTATGGATTCTTGTTCGAAGCACTCAAATTTTCCTCAGAAACACTCGTGCCTTTCACATTAACCTCTTCAGCCGTTGAAGTAGATTTTGTCTTTTCAGTCTCCAGAGAACCGCCGCCAGCACCGGGAAATGGAAAGCTTGGGATCCATGACGGAAATTCAAATTTAGGCTCTTCTGGCTCCTCGGGAACCTCAGGCTCTTCTGGCTCCTCAGGAACCTCGGGCTCTTTTGGAATCTCCGGCTCCTCCGGCAAGGGCAACTCAGGCTCATCTGGAATCTCCGGCTCCTCAAGCTTTTTATATTGCGAAACCTTTGTGATCTCTTCTTGCACCAGAGAGAGACCTACTCTAGTAGCAAAACTATGCGTAGCAAACAAAGAGAATGACGAGACAAAGACAAGGAAAAAGATGGAAGATAGGACAATGTGATGGCGAAGGCTAATCATCTTTTGTTGTGATATGTTTCTTCTTTCTTGAACAGATTATGTTTTGGTATTGTGTAAAGAAATGGATTCTTTTACTTCTTAAATAATACTGAGTTGTGAGAGCTCTTTAGAATGTAGGTTTCACAAGTCAAAAGATTTGGTGAGAAGAACTCTATGTACGGGGTTGTGAATAATGTGATGTTAGTCTCAACAAACTCATCTATATTTCATTTTTTTACTTTTTTAAAATGCATAACCCCTTTTAAGTTTAGTTGGGAAAAAATATTAGGTGTTCAAGTTGTAAACATTAGACATTACAAGATAACTCATATGTGTACTACTTAAAAAACAGAGAAAAATATAGATATTTAGAAAAATGCTCTCTATTATTTAAACGGATGAAGATGTTTTTAGACCAAATCTAAAGTAGAGCAAAGAAACAAAAGACATAACATAGTAAAGAAATAAAACCAAAGAAAGTTCTTATTTTAGAGAATAACACAGACTAGAGTAGATTCATCACTTGAGAGGGATAAACCTGGAGGAGTTAGTGGCACCAACACCAGGCCTACCGTGCTTAACAGGCTTATACGAGATTGAAAACTCAGCCAAGTAATGACCAATCATCTCAGGTTTGATCTCGACTTGGTTAAATGTCTTCCCATTGTATACACCAATGACACTTCCAATCATTTCCGGCACGATGATCATGTTCCTTAGGTGGGTTCTCACTGCTTCTGGCTTCTCACCAGCTGGTGCATCCCTTTTCTGCTCAATAGTCATAACCTCTAGTGTTTAAAACCATTTGGTTGCAAAGAGCAAACACAAACGTATAGAGAAGAAGCATGAACATATGCATATATGGAGATACAAATTACAATAACCATAGAATATATATGTGTTACCGCTTTGCGCAATTTTTTGATCAAAGCCATAGGCTTCCTCGTCAACCCTCTAGAGAACCTATCAAGAGAGATTCACATTAAACAAATGATTAGTATCAGAACCAAGAGACACGACCTTATAAACTCGAGACAAGGCAATTCTGGTTCAGACCTTCTGCGAATACGGGAACTGAAGAGCTTGACAAGATCATCGGTAGACATGTCGAGAAGAGCATCGAGATCGACTCCTTTGTAGGAGAACTTCTTGAACGTTCTCTTTTTCACGATCCCAGCCGCAGGAACTGCATCCGCCTACGGATTCACATGGCTAGAGATTACAACTAATCATGAGAATATGATAGAGAGAGACAGAGATCTAAGAACTAACCATTCTTAAGATTGTTCAAACCCTACAAATCGAGAAAGCCTCAAAACAATGTCTGCGCAAGCGACAAACAACTTAACTTAGGCAGCAATTATATACCTTGGGAAAACCCTAGAATCATTTCCATGTAAACAAAATATTCTTTTTAATTAGACCAAAAAAAAAAAATATTCCTTTTAATTTATCAGGGTCTTTTTTTCGGAAAATAAGGCCTAGAAAAATAAAAATAAAAACCAAAAATAGCCAAGTCAAAAATATAAATGAGGAAAACTAGCTAGATCATATAATAGTATTATCTTAGAACAGATTACCAACTGATTATTGACCGAGCAAACCAATACCTTAGAAAATAATTACCATGTTCCTCAAATGGGTTCTCATTGTTCTGGCTTCTCATTAGCTGATGCCTCTCTTTTCTTGTAATGGAAGCAAGAGAAAAGTGGTAATGTTTGCATTTGCATAGGACGAGCACACGACTTCTCAAGCATTTCTAAGTTAACTTCATTTGGAAGCACACCGATACAAGAAGAGGAAACACATAGCTCAGAGAGAAGAATCAGAACTCAGAAAGAACAAATTGATTGTTCAAACATTCATAAGGCCGCAAAGAAATATATCATCAATAAACAACACAATCCATTAAACAAAAATATCAAAGAAATTTGCATGTATGAAACATACAAATATAACAGAGAATACAAGTATAAATGTATCAAAAAAGAAAAAAAAAAGTATGGCTACTAAGGAAAAACGATGATGAGATAGACAGACACAAGTGTATATCTCTGCAAATAGAAAAAAAAGATACAGCGTGATATAGTAGTTTAAGATCATAGGGTGGGCCTGGTTCCAATAGGCTTAGTGAGTTCCAGGAACCTTTGGGAGTTCAGGCAACTTGGGAACTTCAGGCATCTTTGGTAGCTCTGGTTTTGGAATCTCTGGAACTTTTGGAACCTCTGGAACGGTTGGCAGTTCTGGTTTCTGAATCTCTGGCAACTTAGGAACCTCCGGCATCTTTGGCAACTCAGGCTTCTGAATTTCCGGCATCTTTGGCAATTCAGGCTTAGGAATCTCCGGCATTTTTGGTAGCTCCGGCTTCTGAATCTCTGGCAATTTAGGAGCCTCAGGCTTAGGAACCTCCGGCATCTTTGGTAGCTCCGGCACTTTAGGCAGCTCAGGCTTTGCAATCTCCGGGACCTTTGGCAGCTCAGGTTTTGGAATCTCCGGCACCTTTGGTAGCTCCGGCTTCTGAATCTCTGGCATCTTTGGTAACTCAGGCTTAGGAATCTCTGGCACCTTTGGTACCTCCGGCTTTGGAATCTCTGGCACCTTTGGCAGCTCGGGCTTTGGGATCTCCGGTACCTTTGGTAGCTCAGGCTTTGGAACCTCCGGCAACTTAGGAGCCTCAGGCTTTGGAGTCTCCATCAACTTAGGCATCTCAGGCTTAGGAACCTCTGGCATCTTTGGCAATTCGGGTTTTGGAATCTCCGGGAACTTAGGCAACTCAGGCTTTGGGAACTCAGGTAACTTGGGCATCTCTGGTTTAGGGAGCTCAGGCAACTTGGGAACTTCAAACTTGGGTAGCTCCGGGTGAGGAAGTTCAGGCAGTTTTGGCATCTCCGGTTTAGGAGCCTCCTCCACTAACCGGCGAGCTCCTACTGAAACCGGACAAGCCAGCAATGCGATAAGACATATGATCAGAATTGGTGATGAGAGGAGAAGAGCAAAGAGACTCTTCTTCATCAGTGCCATGCTTGCTTGCGTGAGAAGTTAACCTTTTCTTTGTATGCTTCTTTTGCTTTGTGGTGTGTTTGTTTGTTGTTGGTTTGTGATGAGATTCTATCTTAGATTTGAATGGGTATTTAAAGGTGTTTTGAGGGAGAAGATAGATGGAGTTTGGTGGGAAAAATCGGTAGGGACTTTTTAAAATAATAAAATTCGTTTAACCTCTCCATCTGTATATCTACATGTCATTTTCAGTTTAGTTGAATTTTAGGTTTTGGTGTTTACGTGTTCACTGTTTTTATTACACGTACATCATAGAAAAGGCTCAAAATTTGTAAGCCAGAAGAACAATTTTTTTTTGAAAATAGTCGTCTAACTATACAAATTTTATCTAAAATGTAATAAATAAATAAAAATCAAGATCTAGATTTGATCAATTCTATGTACGTTAAAAAGCTCTAGTCAGTTGTTGTTAATTCTGATGAATCAAAACTAGTTTCAAAATTAAATTTTATGCACATAAACTTGGCAAATTTGCCAGCATGAAAACACACTTTTTAAAAGAAAAAAAAAACAAATAAGGTTTAGGTTTTGGCCGGTAATCTACACAACGACTTAGATCCTTTGACATTGTGTGTAGGTTATATATTATTTGTCATCAAACTCATAGGAGTACAATGTTTTAAATATTGATCTTCATACAAATTTACCAAAGAAAAGTTACAGAACTGTAATCAGGACATATTTGTTTGCCAACATGTTCGTCAAAATATAGTAAACTTTTGTGCTTTTAACAGTTTTATACATAGAAACCGAATACTTTTACCTAGCAATACGGTTTTCATAATAATCATCGTGAAAATTTCTCAAATGGGGTTAAACGGTAAGATCGGAGGTGGTGGTAAGACTGGTTTAACAGCCACACATCATCCTCTATTTCTTTCTTACCACACACCTTTTTCTCAATCATAATCTATAATCTATTAGAGATCGGAGAGGACTTAACGATCAACAATAGA
This sequence comes from Brassica oleracea var. oleracea, assembly GCF_000695525.1. Taxonomy (NCBI): domain Eukaryota; kingdom Viridiplantae; phylum Streptophyta; class Magnoliopsida; order Brassicales; family Brassicaceae; genus Brassica; species Brassica oleracea. The sequence continues at coordinate 1,986,025 of NC_027750.1, forward strand.
GATAGATATCGATTACAGCAATGGATGAAGAATATGATGTGATTGTTCTTGGGACTGGTCTCAAGGAGTGTATCCTTAGTGGTCTCCTCTCTGTCGATGGCCTCAAGGTTTTATCCTTCACAATTGAGCTTGTTTTTGTGCATCACATTCATTTAAAAAAAAATTACACTTAATTATGGCTTTTATATAGTTATGACTTATGAGTGTGATGTCAGATCAATAGTTACATTAAATGTGAAATATAATGATCCAAAGATAACAATCTGACCTTTGATAATAGATAATCAAAATAGTATATCAAATGATTAGTTTGAAATGTGTTATTTTGGAAACACATGCATAATAAATATATAGGTTTCTTTCATATAAGTGAAATCACTGACAATTTTTTTTTTCATTGCTCGGATCAATATATAGGTACTGCATATGGATAGAAACGACTACTATGGAGGAGAATCAAGCTCTCTTAACCTCACTCAGCTATGGAAACGTTTCAGGGGAAGTGACACCCCTCAAGAAAATCTTGGAGCAATTAGAGAATACAATGTCGATATGATCCCAAAGGTACTTTATATAGAAATTTATACGTGAATATCAGAATATGCACATATAATGTGGATTGATTAATGGAGATAATGGTTTCTTGATCTGCAGTTCATAATGGCTAATGGAGGCCTTGTTCAAACCTTAATCCACACCGATGTCACCAAGTACCTTAACTTCAAAGCCGTTGATGGTAGCTTTGTCTACAAGAAGGGCAAGGTAGTAACCAAGTATGTTTTACCTTTTCAAAACAAGTAATTACTCAGAGATTATTTTTTTTAATGAAAAATTCAGATCTATAAAGTCCCAGCCACTGATGTGGAAGCCCTAAAATCGCCACTGATGGGTCTGTTCGAGAAACGACGTGCGAGAAAGTTCTTTATCTACGTGCAAGACTACGATGAGAAGGATCCTAAGTCTCACGAAGGACTTGACCTCAGCAAAGTCACTGCTAGAGAGATCATCTCGTACGTAAAACATATGTTTCTTCCATCTCAAGTCATTTCATCACAGTTTCTTGCGTTACAAGCTTTGAGCCTCTGTTCTTTTTTAAAAAAAAATAGGAAGTATGGACTAGAAGATGATACCATTGACTTCATCGGCCATGCCTTAGCACTTCACAATGACGATGACTACTTGGATCAACCCGCCATTGATTTTGTTATGAGAATCAAGGTAAAGTGTTTTACATTCTTCCTCAACAAGGGAATGTATTGATTTCAGGGTCGGTTATATCATGTACATTGGAGCTACGAACATAGTCCGAATTATAGAAAAAAATCTCATTAAAAAATAGATGTATAAATTAGGGTAAAACTTTAAATTTTAATTATATACTTCTAAACTATGGCATATACTTTCCAAAGAAAAGTTAAAACATATATAGATGAAACTATTAACTTTCAAAGTTATATCATTATTTCTTTAAAGATACCATTAATATATTTTCTGAATATGGCTATAAATAATTTGAGAGGGCACTTGTATGCTGTATCTGATCTCAACGTCATTTATTGCTTTGTTATGTGGTGAAGCTCTACGCGGAATCTTTGGCACGATTCCAAGGAGGATCTCCTTACATCTACCCATTGTATGGTCTAGGAGAGTTGCCACAGGTTAGTGTTCACTTCTTTGTTTTCTCTTAAGTTGTTACCCTATTCTATGTCTCAAATCTTTGTTTCTGTTCTCAGGCTTTTGCGCGTTTGAGTGCTGTTTATGGTGGAACTTACATGCTAAACAAGCCTGAATGCAAGGTTACATACGATCCATGTACTGTTCTTAAAAACAGCTAGAAATGCATGAATCTCTAACATTTTCCCTAACAGGTTGAGTTTGATAGCTCCGGAAAAGCTATTGGTGTCACTTCCGCAGGAGAAACTGCTAAATGTAAGAAAGTTGTCTGTGATCCTTCTTACTTGTCTGACAAGGTAACCGTAAACCCATTTCACCTACAAAAGGTTACTTCTTTACGTGTCTAAGACGGTTCCCTTGCAGTATAGGTTAAGAAAGTTGGGAAGGTGGCTCGAGCGGTGTGTATAATGAGCCATCCTATTCCAGACACCAATGACGCTCACTCGGTCCAAATCATTCTTCCTCAAAAGCAACTCGGTCGCAAATCAGACATGTAAAAGATCATTAGAACACATTGAACTATAGAAACATGAGGATGAATCTCTGAGATTATGATTTTGTAGGTACTTGTTCTGTTGCTCATACGCTCACAATGTGGCACCAAAGGGAAAATACATAGCTTTTGTCTCCGCAGAAGCTGAAACTGACAATCCAGAGGAAGAACTTAAACCTGGTATCGAATTGCTTGGACCTATTGATGAGATCTTCTACCATTCTTATGACACATACGTTCCCACCAATCAACAAGAAGAAGATAACTGCTTCATCTCTGGCGTAAGTGAACATCATAATACATCATATCTTCGAAGTAATTTTTGTGTCTTACATGTCTTGTTTTCTTTATTATCAGAGTTATGATGCAACAACACATTTCGAGAGTACAGTTGCGGATGTACTAGAGATGTACACCAAGATCACTGGAAAGGTAAATAATAAACTCATCACAATGTTTCTTGGTTCACAAGTAGACGCCACATTTTGGAATACTGACTCTTTTTTGTTTCTTTTTTTCTTCTTCTGCAGACTCTTGATTTGTCTGTGGACTTGAGTGCTGCAAGTGCTGCTGCAGATAACTGATAACTTTCTTTTTGTAAAATCACCGAGAGTTTTAAATTGCAATCTTTCTCTTTACGCTGATACAGTTTAAAGAAACATAAGTTACCTTTTGTTCATTTTGCTTATAACACTGGTTGGTTTTGCCTTAATTTGTGTTGTTTATGCTTCAATACCTTTCTTTGTTGACATTCTTTGATTTTTTTTTTAAAAAGTTTATATTAATTTAATACAAGGAAAATATATGAGAAATGTAACTACATATGCACTTTTTCAACACAAAATTTATGCATAAACTAAAACAATATTTTAAACTGGATACCTAGTTAATGCATGTGTATCAGTTCATGCTTTAATCAAAACAACATGGCACCACTAAACTATTAGTAATGGCCTAATTTATAAGTTTTAGTACCATGCCCTGATCATAATTTAACCAAAACGAGCAGTTTTATACATATAAAAAAAATCATCTGACCTTATTAAAATTTTATTGATGATCATCATAATAGCGAAGTTATTTATAAATATCACCTAACCGGACCGGCTCTGCATGAGCAGTTTGTATTAAATGTTTTCTTATCGACCCTCCTATTTCCCAAACTCATTTTTAACTGCTCGACATTGTCAAAACTTGAAGCCAAAGCCTACCAGTTCCCGAGTAACGTTTATCCGTCTTCCACGTTGCAAACATGCACGTCCGTTAACTCAGTCAACCAGATTCACGCTTTCGAGCTCTTGGAAACGAACGTCGTTTCTTAAAAGCTTTGTGTACAGTCGAGAAGCGCACCACCGCCTAGAACCTTCTCTCCTTCTCTATAAAACGAACTCTCTCATTACCTTCAAAAAACCCTAAACCCTATTAATACACACAACACAGACGCCTTCTCCCAACTAAACCTATCGCCTCTTGATTTCTCAAAAACCATGACTACCGCCGCTCTCCTCCGCTCGATTCGACGCCGTAAAGTCCCTTCCGCTCCTTTGTACAAATGCGTAAATCTTCTTCTATCTTCACGCTATCTGTAGACGGAACTAATCTTTGAGGTGATTACGTGATCCGAATCCACTCAACGGTTCTTATCTTGGTCATAACTTGAGAAGCTTTTCAAGGGCATTCAGGTATTGATCTTTGTATCTATTTTTGTTAATGCAAAGATCTGTACTTTGTTTCTGTTCTGAAGCTTTCTTCTTTTTGATTCAGCTCGAAGCGTGCTGGTAATGACGTCATCGGTATTGACTTGGGTACTACTAACTCATGTGTTGCAGTTAGGGCTGTCAATTGGTTGGGTGCCCATGGGTGTGACCCAATCCAGACTGTTTTGGGTGGGTGTTGGGTGAACCCATAACTTAATGGTCCAGTTGGGCTACAAAACCGAATTTGCCCATGGACAGTTTGGGCCAAACCAATTGGCCACTGGGTTAACCCAATACATTAAAAAATTAGGTTTTTTAATTTTGGGGAAAAATCAGATTTTTCCATTTTACGATTCCTCGATGAAAAATCATTCTTTTAGCGATGAAAGATCCTTGAGGCTTCTCTGCATCTCGATTCGTCTTCTCCAACCATGATTTCTCTGGTTTATCTCTTGCAGTCATGGAGGGGCAGTTGAGATCAAGATGTCACACCTCTTTCGCTTGGTATTGAAACCCTTGATGGTGTTTTTACAAGATTGATTGGCCGAAACACAACCATTCCCACAAAGAAGAGTCAGGTATGCCGTATGCCTGAAAAGATTTGTTCTCTTGATTGAAAATCACTTGTAAAAAGGAAAAATTAGTTCTAGTTTATCACATAAAAGTAGATAAAACTAGGGTAGTTTGAAGCTCCTTTATAGTTAGACCTGTAGCTACTTAGCTAGGCATGGTCTCCTGATGGCAATTGTTCCTACATGATTACACTAAGCTAGAGGTTAAAGCACAATCCTGTGATATGCTAGTTGATGGGTAAGGCGACTGCATGGGTATAACTTAAGTATTACTCTCATTGCCTATACTATATCTCCCTTCAATATTAGGTAAATACCAAAATATATTCTCAACTATTTACTTAAAAGTTAAAACCAAAGGCTCTGCATGGGTATAACTCAAGTATTACTCTCATGTTGTCACATTTCAATGCATTTTTTGTACTTATTAAGTATTGTGTAACCGATAAAATAATACATGTTCTTTTATGATTGGTTAAACTTATACATTAAATGATACCTTTTGGAAAGTAACAAATTTCTTAATATTAATGCTTTTAACTAAAATTACTTACAACTAAAAACAGAGTAAGAATTTATTTGTTTATGGCAAAAAAAACAATGGTAATTTTTTTTTTTAAACACCAATAGTATTTTATTGTTCTAACAAATGTTGAGATCTTGGTTCGACAATATATCTCTGTAAATACCCAAATTATTTTCCTTGTTATTTTCGAAAACTCCATTTCATCTGTATAAACTATAGTAGTTTCCTCACTCTCTCTATCGGATCACTCTTTCTTCTCGTTCTTGTAAATGGTTCATTTTAATAGAAGATTTCTCTTGTTTCTATTGATCATACTTTTAGATTCTCTAAAATAATCCCACAGTTGGGGATGATTCTTGCTTCTGGAGAAAACACAAACTTTTCTTTCTCACGGCCTATCAAATCCAACTTTTTTCTCCATGAAAGTTTTAAGTGACTATAAGTTGGCTCAAGTCCTTGAAAAATTATTCGTTATAGTTCCAATAAAATTGGTTTGACATGAACCGCCTTATGGTCATTGAAACTTTTATGGAGAAGTCGGGGTTGGATTTGATGAGCCGTGAGAAAGAAGATTTAGTGTTTTCTCCAGAAGAAAAAAGTATAATGTTGGAGAATCTAAAAGTATAATCAATAAAATAAGATAAATTCTCTGTTAAATTAATCAATTTGCAAGAGTGAGAAAGAAGAGTGGCCACAGAGAGAAGAGGAGGCTGCTATTGTTAGATAGATGGAATTGAGTTTTTGAAAATAGGAAAAAAAAAATTTGGGTATTTACTTAGTGTTTGTTAGGAAAAAAATACTTACCGTTTGTGGTGTAAATGAATATTACCGTTTGGGTATTTAGTATCTTTTTCAAAATAAAATATTATCTAACACAAAAAGAAGAAATATTACTGTTATTCGTCTTTCAAAAAAAGTTATTACCGTTGTCTTTTGGTCATGAACAAAGCAGTAAATAGTTTTAAGCCCGGTAGCTAAGCAAATAGTTGAAAATAGTAAATTTTAGTACTCCCTTTGTTCCTGAAAGTAAAATTTTTTAGAGTATGCACGCTTATTAAGAATTTAATAAATGTTTATAATTTAATTTATTTTTTATTTTATTATACATTTTCCAATAACTTTACACCAATAAAATTTAATCAATTCAAATATTCTCAATTAATGTTTTTCAAAAGAATAAAAAAGTACCTTAACAATATAGAAAATCTATCTTTGTGGAACAAGAAAAAAATCTAAAACATTTTACTTTCAAGAACGGAGGTAGTATTTATCTAATATTAAAGAGATAAATAATTAAGTTCAGTCAAGTTTGTACTAAAACGTTGATTCTTCTTGTTTTTTTATATTGAAGGTGTTCTCAACTGCAGCTGACTGACGCAAGTTGGGAAAAGATTAATTAGTAGATTACTTATATTACATTTTGTGATCGGTAGTTGTGTGATCAATTTTTAATGGATATGTGTCATTGGCTATGCCAATTTAGTGCATTTGGAAGAAGAAAAAGAAGTGTATTCAACTTCGACAATCCAATGGAATTCAAACAAATGGCCCGTATCCAAAAGTAAAAAAGCTTGATAACAAAATTCAAGTGATATCATTCATATATATTCCAGTAGATAAAAATTAACAAGTATCACAAAGTTAACTTGGATCATTATCACCAAAACTCCTTCAACTTCAGGGTTTGCATGAGATGGATCTTCCCATTTCTGTGGAAGCAGCCCATTGTTCCAGTTTATGTTGTATCTAGATATATCCAAGATGCAGAAGCCTTAGTAATGTAGATGAAGACAACACAAATGATATGTTTCTGAAGGAAACAGTATCAATTACGGATAATATATGAGCTTTCCCTTCTTAGTGTTTTGCTTAATAGGTATACGTGAATTAACGGGCAACACCTTGTTACACTCTTAAATTTTAATATACTCTTAAACTTTCATAAAGGTAAGGTGTGACTCATATAAGGTTTTCAACTTCTTTCGATTGTTTTTAATATACAATTGTTATTTGATATGTATGTGATATAATGTTCACTTTTATTTTCATATTTTCTTCTGTCATTTATTTAATATTTTGGGGTAAGTTTTTGATTTTTAAATGTCGGATTTTATTACTTATCAAAAAATAGATTAAATACTAAATGAAAAACCAAAATAGTTTAATATTTTTATAGCAAATAGAAAACCATGATTGGTGGATATTCTTCTTAATTTAAACAAACGGCATTATAAAGTGTGATCCTTATGAGCAAGGAAATGAAGCAAATCCAGAGTGTCGATGTGTGTATCATATGAACACTATACTCCAGTTCACATTTCTTCTCTGCAGTAAAAGACACTTCAAATTACTTGCTTCACCAGTGGAGCTTGACTACTCTCCTGAAGTCTTCAAATAATCTGGTGGAGACGGTAGCGATCCGGAATGTAAGAATGAACCAGAGTGATCACCAACTTATGGTTGATATCCTCATTTTCCCACTGGGTAGAGAAGGCTTCACACATACTACATTGGCTCTTGTCACTTTTGCTTTTAGCAACCAAGACTACAAGCCTCCTCCAATATTCGGGTCATACTTTTTCCGAGCTAATACGTATCATCTCTTATCTGGTATGTATAAAATGGGACACACAAACTCTCACTATTCTGAAATTATGAACTAACTAACTTTCTTATTTCATTTGACACAGATGGAAGAGATTTGAAGTCTTCAAAGGAGGACATTATGATAATAGCAGATGTACAAAGGGGTTTTTCCCTCTGGGGAAGCCATAGAAATCAAGAGAGCTAAACCATAATCATTGGAAGGAGCACTGGAGTTCAAGACCAAGATTGAGCTTTCTTTCAAGGATCCATTACATTTTACAAGAAAAAAAAAAAGCAAAAAATAAGGAAAAAATAATAAAATAGAAAAATAATGATAAAAACAAAAGATTCATGTTTGCAATATGTTGTTCACAATTGAGTTTTAAAACAAACAAGCGCTTGATCTGACGCATCTTTGTTTTTTTTTTCAATTTTTTATTGACCAATTTAAGATTGATCAAGTTTTTTTAGTGTTTTTACATGGTTTGAGATATTCATATTATTTTTTGATATACAAGCAAGAAAATGTATATGTTATATAAATCATTTGTCATCTGATAAATATAATAAAATATTTTTGATGTATATATTTTTAAAACATACCATTTAATATACTTTTGTAGATTAATACACATATTTCAAATATACACATGTTTCATAGCAAAAAAAAATATAGCTTATGTTTTCCATTTCTAATTAATCACAATTTATTTTACATGTCAACTAATTTTAGTACTTGAATACCTAAATAATTTATTCAAAGTCCATTACGAATTATAGTGTCTATTTTGACATTAACATTTGCTCTCCTTTCTTTCTTGTAAATTATTATACGAGCTATTAATAATTTGTGTGGAAAGAAATGTTTGTTCATTTGTATGAAACCTTCTAATCCCTTTTATCTTCTTTAGAATTTTGCACTCTTCTCTTGACCGTTGGGGGTCTCAATATTTTCATGGTGATTATTAATTAGATTTGTAAAACCAAACATTATGAGCTTTCTTTTAAAATTTGAAACTAGTGGACAAAGTTCCCTGGAAAGGAGTAGACCCTTGTAGAAGCAATTGGGTTGGGATCTCCTACTACAAGAACATAGTTGTTTCAATGTAAGAAAATGAATTTTAGTTTATTTTCTTTTTGCTATGTTTCTCTTTTCTAAACTGTAAGTTTGGTGTAGATCATTAGGGAATCTTAATGTGGAAAGAAAGCTTGGAGAGGCAATTTCAGCCTTATCAGACTTCATATCTTGTAAGTTTTTTTTTTCCAAGGATCCATTACATTTTACAAGAGGAAAAAAACAAGCAAAAAATAACAAAATAAAAAGCAAAAAATAATAAAATAGAAAAATAAAGATAAAAACAAAAGATTCATGTTTGCAATTCACAATCGAGTTTCTAGGTTTTAAAACAAACAAGCATTTGACTTGACGCACACATGTTTTTTTCATTTTTTTAATAAATTTTAGCGTGTGTATTAATATAGAGAGTTTAGCCAATTTTCCTTAGGATTTTCTGAAAATTTTGATACTAACTAAATTACCATATATTACAAGTATTCGTTAATATAAGATACTTGCGAGATGATGTAAAAAAAGAGAGATACTTGCCAGGTTTTAAAATATAATTTGGAATATTTTAGATATTCAATGATCAAAATTTGAAATGAGTTGGTTAAGATTGTGTCTGCTTAAAATTGAAATTTTATTTATTTATTAAAAACTATTAAAAACAAAATCTTTTCTATTCAGCATTTTTAGAAATTTATTTTGGAAATATATATTCTGATATTTAATTCACTTATAACCCCGATATGCTAATTTGTGAATTATTTAAAATTTTGTTTGTTTAAATTTGCAAATCTAGTTTATTATGATTTTAAAATTAAATGCTTTACTTTATAGTTGTAATTATTTTATCCATATTTAAATGGACATGTTCATATTTTTTATAAAATTAAATTAAGTATTAAACACTTTATTTAAATTATTCCATTTGAACTGGGCTTCAAATTCATAAGCTGGGCATCAAACACACGAGCCAAACTTCAAATTTTTAATATTACTTCCAAATGGTGTTTAGGAGTTATCGACAGAGCATGAAATGCCAGCCGAGACGACTGAGGGATAGATTGAATCAGATACTGGTCATGATATCTTTCTACATAACAAAGGTAAAGAGCAAAGAGAGAAGAAATATGCATGAAAAGAAAATAAGATAGATCAAATGTATAAGAAGAGGATAAGATTTGATTAATTGAATGAGAAGACACCCTTTTTTTTTTTATTGAGGAGTTTTGATCAGATGTATAATAAGAGGAGAATGATTTGACTCTGAGGATAGAGCTTTTATAGAGAAGACTTAAAATATATATGAACAAATTTTGGAGGAAAAAAACAAATTAATTTTCAGTATATAAGGAACGAATATGAGAAATGTAACTACATATGCAAAATTTATGCATTAACTAAAACAAATAGTTTAATGCTGGACACCTAGTTACTGCACGTGTATAGAAGTTCATGCCATGAATCAATACAACATGGCCAAGCCAACCTTTCGACTCGATGGAACTCCTGAGGTAACGATTCCCTCTCAGGTACTTCGCCAAGGACCAGAAAATAAAAAGGAGTATATCATTGGCCACTTTCACCGCTGCTCTCCTCCTTCAAAGGGTTTAATCCATGCTGTGGTTAATAGGTTGTGGAGAAGAACTTGTAGAATAGGTTGTCGCAAGCTGAGCGAGACCTCTTACATGTTCCACATACCTCATGATTCAACTCGACAATGGGTAATTCAAAGAGGTGTATGGCATGTTGATGACTGCCTGTTATTTGTTTCACCTTGGAAACCAGTTAATTCATTTAAGGTCCCTGAAGTATCAACAATCCCAGTGTGGGTAACTCTTAAAAATGTGCCGGATTGTTGTTACTCAAGATTGGGTCTCAGCCACGTAGCTTCAGGACTTGGTGAGCCTATGCAAACACATAAACCTCGACTTGATCCGACCTGTTTGGGAGAAGCAAAGTTGTTGGTTGAAGTAGAACTTGACAAACCTTTTCCAAAGCAAATTGCCTTGGATGACAAAAAAGGTAATATTTACTTGGTGGATGTTGAGTATACATGGATTCCAAGTGTGTGTGGCAGGTGTGGACACTTAGGACACAAGGAAAAAAGATGTCTACTTCCAGCTGTTGATTCGAACGTGGAAACAAGGTCCACACATGAGGATTTATCTGCTGAAGAACCTCAGCCTGAAATGGGAAAGATACTAACTCAGTCTACTGTTGCATCGGATCAATTGGTATCAGAAGCTGAAAATTTGGAGTCACAAGTGAATGTTGAACCGAAGCATCTCTCTACTCCAGTAAACAACCCCACTCACTCTAAGGTACATATAGCCAATGGCTCCAACTCTCATTTCACTTCCTCACCATTAGCAGACACACAATCTGCTCCAACTAAAACCACTATTATGGAAGAAATTTCATCTCATGTTATTGTCTTTGAGACCAACTTGGTTTCAATGGACAATTCATTGGTCCCTCCAAACTTTCGTGCACATGACAGCCCTCCTACCAATCAAATTGCTCATATTGTGCAAGATGATGGAGAAGGGTCTATGAGTGAAGCTACGGCAAACCTCAACATGTCTCGAGGTGGTAGGCCAATAAAACCACTCCAAAAATTTCAAGATATGGAATGGAAAACGGTAAGAGGAAGGGGTAAAAGAGGTCGTCGAGGCCGCGGAAGCCACCTGCCATCTTCCTAATAGTTTCATCATTCTCTTGTTTCATTAAGCTTATGAATCATAAGTCTTCTCTTTTGTA
>NC_027750.1:1997485-2017809 GCF_000695525.1 Brassica oleracea var. oleracea
CCCTTTTAAAAAAAAAAAAAAAAAAAAACATGGCAACACTAACTAGTAGGCTGTAAAATACCAAAAATATCGTTTCTTCTGATTGTTTACCCTAATTTATAGTTTTAGTACGATCAGGGCCGTCTCAAATTAATTTTAGACCATGTTAAAAAAAAATTATTAATCGTACATTTTATCAAGTAATTTAAAATTTTAATAACTTTGTCTGATTTTTTTTTTAATTATAAGTTCTAAATTTAGTATTATATCTAAAAATTTAAAATTTCTTACAATAATTTATATATATATATATTTTAAAAAAATTAAACTTTTTGTTTTTATATGTCGGGTCCTGTTCGGCCGCTCAGATTGTGCGTGCTGTTAGACGGCCAGTACGATGCCCTGATCAGAATTTAACCAAAACGAGCAGTTTTGTTTTTTATTTTAAAATCATCTGACCTTATTAAAATTTCGTTGATGGTGATCATAAATTTAATTATTTAAACTTACGTATTAATTATCACCTAACCGGACCGGCTCAACATGTGCCGTTTGTATAAAATATTTTCTAACCGACCCTCCTATTTCCCGAAACTCATTTTTAACTACTCGATACTTGTCAAAATTGAAGCCAACGCCCAACAAGTTCCAGAGTAACGTTTATCCATCTTCCACGTAGCAACAAGCACGTCCGTTGACTTGGTCTACTAGATTCACGCTTATTCAGCTCTCGAAACGTCGTCGTTTCTCCAAGCTTCATAGCCGAGAAGCGCACCACCGCCTAGAACCTTCTCTCCTTCTCTAGAAAACGAACTCTCTCATTACCTTCAAAAAACCCTAAACCCTATTCATCATACACACTACTACACAGACGCAATTCTATCGCCTCTTGAATTCTCAAAAACCATGGCAACCGCCGCTCTCCTCCGCTCGATTCGACGCCGCGATGTCGCTTCCGCTCCTTTCTCAGCTTACAAATGCGTAAATCTTCTTCTATCTTCATACGATCTGTATAAGAAATCTGATCCTTGAGATGATTACGTGATCCTGATTCACTCTTTTGTTGCAGATTCAAAGCAGCGGGAAAGCATCACTGAACGGTCAGAACTGGAGAAGCTTCTCAAGGGCATTTAGGTAATTGATCTTCCCCATCAATTAAGCTAACGCAAAGGTCTTACCTTTGTCTCTGTTCTGAAGCTGTCTTTTCTAATGGATTCAGCTCGAAGCCTGCTGGGAATGACGTCATCGGTATTGACTTGGGTACTACTAACTCATGTGTTGCAGTCATGGAAGGGAAGGTGAGAGATTGTGATTGTGTTTTTTTTTTTTTTTGTTTCTGAGCTTCCAAAGTTCTAAACTTTGTGTGTTTTATCTGATTTGTAGAATCCGAAAGTTTTAAACTTTGTGTGTTTTTTGTTTTTGTTTTTGTTTTTTATTCTGAGCTTCCAAAGTTTTAAACTTTGTGTTTTTATCTGATTTGTAGAATCCGAAAGTTTTAAAACTTTGTGTTTTTTTTTTGTTTCTGAGCTTCCAAAGTTTTAAACTTTGTGTTTTTATCTGATTTCTAGAATCCGAAAGTTTTAAACTTTGTGTGTTTTATCTGATTTGTAGAATCCGAAAGTGATTGAAAACGCTGAAGGTGCTCGAACCACACCATCAGTGGTAGCTTTCAACCCCAAAGGAGAGCTTCTCGTTGGCACACCAGCCAAGCGCCAAGCTGTGACTAATCCTACAAACACTCTCTTTGGAACAAAGCGTTTGATCGGGAGGAAGTTCGACGACCCGCAAACGCAGAAGGAGATGAAAATGGTGCCTTACAAGATCGTGCGTGCCCCTAACGGCGACGCGTGGGTTGAAGCCAATGGTCAGAAGTATTCTCCTAGTCAGGTTGGAGCGTTTGTGCTGACGAAGATGAAAGAGACAGCAGAAGCTTACTTGGGGAAGTCTGTGAAGAAAGCTGTTGTCACTGTTCCGGCTTACTTTAATGATGCTCAGAGGCAAGCTACTAAAGATGCTGGTAGGATCGCTGGTTTGGATGTGGAGAGGATTATTAATGAGCCGACGGCTGCTGCTCTTTCTTATGGGATGACGAATAAGGAGGGGTTGATTGCTGTGTTTGATCTTGGTGGTGGGACGTTCGATGTGTCGATTTTGGAGATTTCGAATGGGGTTTTCGAGGTGAAAGCTACTAATGGTGATACCTTCTTGGGAGGAGAGGATTTTGATAATGCTCTGCTAGACTTCTTGGTGAATGAGTTCAAGACCAGTGAGGGGATTGATCTGGCGAAAGATAGACTTGCTCTCCAGAGGCTTCGAGAAGCTGCTGAGAAGGCCAAGATTGAACTGTCATCAACCTCTCAAACTGAGATTAACCTGCCGTTCATCACAGCTGATGCATCTGGAGCGAAGCATTTTAATATCACCCTGACGAGGTCGAAGTTTGAAGCTCTGGTGAACGGCTTGATCGAGAGGACTCGTGATCCTTGCAAGAACTGTCTCAAGGATGCTGGTATAAGTGCCAAGGAAGTTGATGAGGTTCTCCTTGTCGGAGGGATGACTCGGGTTCCCAAGGTGCAGACTGTTGTTGCGGAGATTTTTAGGAAGACTCCTAGTAAAGGTGTTAACCCTGATGAGGCTGTTGCTATGGGAGCTGCACTTCAAGGTGGTATCCTCCGTGGGGATGTCAAGGAGTTGCTGCTTTTAGATGTCACACCTCTGTCTCTCGGTATTGAAACACTTGGTGGTGTCTTTACAAGATTGATTACACGAAACACAACCATCCCCACAAAGAAGAGTCAGGTATGCTTGTAAAGATTTGAAAATCACCGAGTAACTAGGAAAGATTAGTTCAAGTTATCACATAAGAGTAGATCTGAGCTACTTAGCAATGCATGTTTGAGTTTCTCTTGTTGGCAATGATTAATGTTATACTCTTTCTTATGAGCTGAGGGTGAAAGCAAAATCCTCTGGTATACTAATTGATGGATGATCCATCACAATCTATTGTTTTGGTCAAGTTTGTACTAAAAAGTTGTCGTCTCTCGTTTCTTTTATCTTGAAGGTGTTCTCAACTGCAGCAGACAATCAGACGCAAGTTGGGATCAGAGTGCTACAAGGAGAGCGTGAAATGGCATCAGACAACAAGCTCTTAGGAGAATTCGATCTAGTGGGCATTCCACCATCTCCAAGAGGCATCCCTCAGATAGAAGTAACGTTCGACATCGACGCAAACGGCATTGTCACCGTTTCCGCCAAGGACAAGACGACCGGCAAAGAGCAGCAGATCACAATCAGATCATCTGGTGGACTCTCGGAAGATGACATCCAGAAGATGGTGAGAGACGCAGAGTTGCACGCTCAGAAAGACAAAGAAAGGAAAGACTTGATCGACACCAAGAACACAGCCGACACGACGATTTACAGCATAGAGAAGAGCCTCGGTGAGTACAGAGAGAAGATTCCAGGTGAAGTCGCCAAGGAGATTGAAGACGCCGTGGCGGATCTGAGGACCGCTTCTTCTGGAGATGATGTCAATGAGATTAAGGCTAAGATCGATGCTGCGAACAAAGCTGTTTCGAAGATAGGAGAGCACATGTCTGGTGGTGGTGGTTCTGGTGGGGATTCTACACCAGGAGGAGGAGGAGCTCAGGGAGGCAGTGATCAAACTCCAGAGGCTGACTACGAGGAAGTAAAGAAGTGAAGAGTTGGCTTAAATTCTACTCTGTTTGGGTGTAAGTTAAGAGATTAGGTTTAGAGTTTCTTTGAGGTTGAACAAGATTAATAAGAGTCAGAAACGTTTTGTCAAACTCATTGCAAAGCTATGATTGTTTGCTTTTTTTCTTTCTTCTCAGACCTTATTGATGTGGTTTGATGTTATAAATGTTTGATCACCATATACGTAAGGAAAGATAGTCCCAATGATAAAAAAACCAATTATTGCCCTAACTTAGCTACCAAGATACACAATCCATATCTTGTGAACTAGTTTCACTAGAGACTAAAGAAGAAAGAAAGCTTTCTAAGTAGAAAACAAATGTATTTGTCACTTATAACTTATTGAGCTGACACAAGACCAAACTCTCTCTCAAATGTATAACTGTCTGCATGCAGCAGCTGTGGTGTATGCAGGACAATAAGGGCATTTGAATCTACGAGTACTACAGCACTTGCAGAGTCTCAAGATCGTTTCCTTGCAAAGAACATGACGACAAGGCATCATCATCGGCGGGTTGTATTCATCACTCTGCTCTCTACTAACCGGACATACAAAAACCGAGTGAAACCGAAACTCATCACCCAACTCAAGATCAACCGGAAGCTGTTTCATCTCTCCCCACTCTTCATTCTCCAAACCCATCACACGGACCAGCTTCAAAAGCCTCGGTAAGCTCTCTACACCAGCTGATAACGCCACTGCCAACAAAGAACTAGATGGTTGGCCATGGAGATTGTAGTATTGCTTGGTCAGCTCTCTGCTTGCCTTGTCCCAACCCAATGGAAACAGCTCCTCTGAGTGAGGATAGTTCTCAAGATCTCTAACCCATAAGAGAGCGACTATAAGCTTACGTATCTTTACACTGTGGAGTGAAGCGAACTTTGGGAAATGAGCTCTTGCAAACCTTAAAGCCTCTGAACGTTTCCTTTGTCTTAACATCTCCCAGTACTTTAGACTTACGAGTTCCATCTCCAGTTTTGAAGCTTCTTCCTTCAGATTTTCTCTGTTCTCAGAGATCCATCTCATCGCAGGCTCAGTGTCTTTCTCCTTCAGCGGCTCGGTTACTCGGCGGATCTCGAGAGACCTAGCTATAGCCTCACTTAGTTGATCATCTACTTCTACTTCAGCTTCTTTAATAAGAAGCTCTCCAACTTCGAACAACCCTTGTCGGTAAAAGTACTCAACAAGCATCTTATCCACTAGCTGGTGATCCAAATCAATGCTTCTGGAGGCTGGAAACATATCAGATTTTCCGAGAACTTTCTCGAACTTGGTGAGACTAGTGTTCGTTTCCTTTTGTGATTCTTGGAGATGGTTGATCGGTAAAAGAGAGTCGAGCTTGAGCTTCAGCTCGGTGAGAACCGTTTTGGGGTCGTTCTTGGTTAGGATCTGAACCAGTGACTCTACGAATCCTTCAAAAGCTCCGTCGGTGACGGCTTGGGAAATGGTGTGGTAATGCTTTTGTCTCTTAGCAACTTGGTTGAATCCATCTTTCACCGTAGCAATTGGATCCATTTTTTCTTCTGATTAATCTGCAACAACATGTAACTAGTTTGATGATCAAACAACAGTAAGACATGGTTTTTTACAAGAATACTCCCTCAGTTCCAAAATATATGATATTTTAGTGAATTTTACGATGTTTTGATATTTTTATGTAAATTTTAGTTTTACCAAAAACTATATCAATGATATTTTATAGTGTTTTTTATGATTAGCTAAATTAGTTTTAGTTTATATTTTAAATGTTATTTTTTAAGTAAAAGTATATGCCTTAATTTTTGTGCATTCATCTGAAACATCAAATATTTTAAAACAGATGGAGTATAAAACAAACGAAAAGAATACACCAAACAGTGTTCGGTTTTCTTGTCTAAAGGATGCCCTAGTTCTAGGTAGATAATTAAAATCTAGAATAGAAGAACAAAGGCAATAATGATTCATTCACAAACAATCATCAACCATAGAAATACACGTGATTTTGATCACTCTTATGAACTAATAATAGAACAAGAAAACTATAATCGTTGGTTGAAAGGAATAAATGAATAGATGTGCATGAAGAAGTACCGTGAAGGCCACGGGAAGTCTGCTGCTTCGGTTTTGGAGTAATCAGAGAGATGAAGCAAAAGTACTCATTGAAAGAAGTAAATATGGAAACGTAAACTTTTGAAACACATATCAAGATAGTTAGGTACGTTCCTTAAAACATGGAATCTCTATCAAGTACAAATCGGGAAGAAGATGCGTTGTTTGTTAGGTACTCAAATCTTTGTTTCTGTTCAGATTTGATACGAAAATCTTTTTCTATTTTGTATATTATGCAAAATATTTTCAATATAAATCACATTTCTAAAGCAATCAAATTATCATTATTCTATAAGGATAATAACAACACCACCATTTTGATTTATTTTTTTATTATTAGTTTTCAAGTAAATATATATATATTAAAAACAAATTAAATATTGTTTAATGGAGAGGATTCCAAATATCACAGATTGTAGGTTCCTCCCTATCAAGTCGCATCCGACAAATTATACTGTCGAAAATATACCAAAGGCATACATTACAAACGTTGGCGTCTCTACTCGATGTGAAAATGTCGTACCACAACTCTTTGCCTGCGTCAGGCCACCGGAAACTGCAAGTGTACTTTGTAGCTATCAACGAATTTGTAGGAAACTTAAACTCAAAACTAGCTCCAGGTCTGAGCGAAACAGGCCCTAAATCTTTATTCCCGCTCCTACAATGCACGTCTATAGTTTGGCGTACGCCTAATTTGTTAATCATCACGACTTGTTTGGGTGATGAAATACCAAACGTCGACGCTTTTGTGAGGATAATTAAAAACAAGAATGATGTGAAAAAGAATTTGCGATTTGTAGAGAAAACCATCGTGGATTGTTCTCTTTTTTTTTTTTTCTTTAGGATTTGATACTTTTGTTTATGGACCCATTATAGTATATATAATATTTAGATGAAAACGTTTTTGTTTTTGTTTCTTTTTTGCTAAAAATGAAAACGTATTTGTTGTCTTCTTCTTTTTGTTCAAAGGTATTTATACTCATATTTAATTTACCGTTTTCTTTTAGATATATATAAATTTAAACGGTGTTACTCAACAAAGCACGTACGTTATAACACATGTTTTCAATTAATTTGTCTTGTGAGTAAATCGTTACAAAATCAAATACTCCATTCAATGAGACAAATTAGCTATGACATATTATTGGTGTTCTCTTTTTTTCTTTTTCCAATATATAAATGGTAAATGTTCAAATGATTTTGGAAGATCTTATTATGTCTCTGTGATTATCTGAATACTTCCAGCTAATTCTTCTTCTGCTTTCTCCAAGCCAACCCATGTCGATTGTGAAAGAGAAGAAATAAGGATAAAAGATCTCTCTTTGCTTTCTTTTGTGACAAGTAATTATTTGAAGAGAGAATATTTCAAGACCTAAGGGCCCAAGCTGATACACACTTCCTCTACTCCTAGACGCACTTTGGTTGCAAAGAAAGCTAACTTAATTTGCTTGCAAAGAAAGCCATTACAATTGAAAGAACGAGAGTACTAAAAGATGTTTGATCTTAAAACCTCTGAAGCAACAAAAGAGCATTCAACCACATTCGCATCTCCTCTTTACCCGCCAAGGCAAGCATCTGTATTAGACTTTGCTGCAGCATATGCCTGTAGTAGTAGTACATTCCACATGGTTTTGAGATAAGGTTTCTCTTGTTGCTTAGTTTTTGTCAAAATGCAATCAAATCAATAAAATGAGTGTAAAAGCAATCAAAGTCTATATTTTCATACTTAAAACTTATTTCCAAAATATAAATTTTACAATAATGTATTTTTATTATTTCTCAGTCATCAATGGTGAAAAAACAAAACCTCAAAGTTTAGATCGCTTTGAAAGAAAAAACAAGAATGAATTGGACATTGCAATTAACTGTTTAGAAAAGAGAAAGGTCTCCAGGATCAACTGATCTCTTCACAAGTTTAGCCCATGATTCATTTGTCTCATGAATGATCTTCAATGCATACTCCTGTAACAAAGAACACCACACCACAAGTGTTACAGCTTCTCTCTTCTCTCAGTTTCAGTAACCAAAAAACACATGACAAGAGACATTTGTAAAGTGATGAACTTACTTTGTTAGCTGGTTTGTCTCCAAGACCGAATCTATTAGCAGGCTTTCCATCAGGGATCTTGTAGTCTCTAAACCAGTCTCTAATAGCTGTTAACGTACCCTGATACACCAAATTATATAAAGGTCAGAAACAAAAGTCATGAGCATTTAGTCTTGTTTCTAACTACTAAAGATTAGCTCTTACAGGAAAATGCTTCTCGACATCATCAACATCATTCACAAGATGAGCTTTTGGATCATCCAATGAAATGGCAACAATCTTCCAGTCTAGCTCTCCTTCATCAATCATAGCTAAAGCAGCCAATGGCTTGATTTTAAGAACCTCCCCTATCTTCCTTTGGGTTTCACCAATCTCAACAACATCAACTACAAAACCCATAACCAAGAATCAAACCTTAATAACAATTCCAGTAGATAAATAAAGAGAGTATGACAAAGTTAACCTGGATCATTATCACCAAAAGCTTCTTCAACTTCAGCGTTTGCCTGAGATGGATCTTCCCATGTCTGTGGAAGCAACCCATAGTTCCAGTTTATGTTGTACGGATAGTATCTGAGCTTTCCCTTCTTGGTGTCTTGCTTAATAGGAGTGAAGTCTTCATCAGTAGCAACCTCCATTTTGGCTTTTGACTCTTTAGGGATTTCAACTATAAAGTTGTAAACTCCATCTCCCAAGGTCAATGGTATATCATGCCATGGAGACACCTATACACAACATGCATATTCAAACCTTTAACAAAAAAAAAAACACAGAACAGAGTAACGAATCAAGAGCATTTTCAACAAAAAATCACAATGTTAGATCTAAAGAAACAATCTTTCATTGCATAACCACAAGAGTAGTCCAAATAACAATGTGATATATACCGAAAAATTCAACTCTTTTGGATTTTGGTAAAACAGATAAACCCATTTCCTCAATCTGTCAGAGAAAACAGAGCTTTAACACAGAACAGAGTAATGAATCAAAATCATTTCACAAAGTTGGATCTTTTAGAAACATTAGTATTCTAATTAGCAATGTGAAAGATCTCCACAGCTCAGAGTTATGGTAAAACAGAGAACAAGCTTTGACCTGAGAGAGACAATACGAAGGAGAAGTAAGAGACCAAGGTACCTTCTTTCCGGAGCCATCGAGGAAGAAGACTCGATAATCTAGGGTTTCGGGTTGACCTTCTTCTTTAACCTTCACCAGAGGGTTGTATATGGCACTGCAAGAGAAGGGCCGCTTCGATTTCAACACCAAAGCTCTTCTGTTGAAGCAGAGAGCGCCGCCGCCGCATGATCTCTTCGCCGGGAGAACGAAAGCTCGTTTGGCGAGGAAGCACGAGGTGGCGGAAGCTGCAGTAATCACTCTTGTAGCCGCCATTGTTGTGGAAAGAAGATTGAAGAATGTGGTGGCCTTTCGTTTCTCTCTCTCTCCTTTATTCTTCTCCACGGAGAGAAAACAAATCAATTATAAAAATTTTGGATTTGGTTCGGACAAAAGATTGCAAACCGAAGAGAATAAACCACGTGGGTTTTGTCGGGTTATGTATTATTACCAACTTTAGTGAAGGTATCAATATTTGTTTGCAATTGGATAACAAAATGGTTTCGTGGTGTAGTTGGTTATCACGTCAGTCTAACACACTGAAGGTCTCCGGTTCGAACCCGGGCGAAGCCAAGATGTTTTTCGTATTTATTTTATTTTTCTTCACCTTCACACTTGTCATTGTAACGACATGGCCTAAATTCCGTCCAAATCATACCTGAGATTATGCTTCTCAACAAAAACATAAGAAAGAAATGGTATTTGGATTTTGAATGTCATGGATACATTAGATCACAGGACATTTTATTGATTATTATAAATTTATAATAATGTGTGGAAAAAAAATGTTCATTTGTAAGAATCTTTCGTTATCCCTCCTTTATCTTCTTTATGTATGTTGCACTCTTCGCTTGAGTCTTGACCATTGTAGCCCTCAAAGTTTCCATGTTGATTATTAATTTGGTTTTTCAATATGGATTACGGTTTACACGGCTCAATTTTAGTCCGGTTCAAGTCGTTTATTTCTAACCACCCTGTCAGAAAAGAACGGTTATGTTTTCTTCGGTGAAGACTGATTTGCCCTTCCTCTTGTTTCCAGAGATCATTTTTCTGATAAATATAAACCGTTACAGTCTCAATAACTGTTTATATAAACTGACACATTCCATTTCACACAAGACTACGAAACTGTTTAATCAGAAAAACAGAGAAACACACAAAAAGCAAAGATGGAGAAAACAGAGGAAAGTGTCGGGATCAAAGTCTACACGCCGCAAAAACCATCACCATCACCACCCTCTCGTTCGCCCAAACCCTTATCAATCTCATCACTTCCTTCACTTCCCCCAGGAGCCGCAGCAGGAGGAGGAAGAGGCCGCAAACGCCGCATGGTCGCTCAAGGAGTTCAAAAAACGGTTTCGAAGACATCGATGATCGTCAACTTCCTTCCGACAGGAACTCTCCTGATGTTCGAAATGGTTCTCCCTTCCATCTACCGCGACGGAGACTGCAACGGAATCAATACACTAATGATCCATCTCCTGCTCCTTCTCTGCGCAACCTCCTGCTTCTTCTTCCATTTCACCGACAGTTTCAAAGCCGCCGACGAGAAAATCTATTACGGTTTCGTGACGCCGCGTGGACTCGCCGTGTTCATGAAACCGCCGCCGCCTGAGTTCGGAGGCGGAGGAGACGCGTTCGCGGAAGCGGAGATACCTGTGAATGATGAGAGGTATAAGTTGAAGGTTAACGACTTTGTTCATGCAGTGATGAGCGTTTTGGTGTTTATGGCGATTGCGTTTTCGGACAGGAGAGTCACGGGTTGTCTCGTTCCGGGGAAACAGAAAGAGATGGATCAAGTTATGGAGAGTTTCCCATTGATGGTCGGAATCGTTTGCAGTGCTCTGTTTCTTGTCTTCCCGACCACTCGACGTGGTGTTGGATGCATGTCTGCTTGATTTTTCTTTAAGTATGTTCTGTGTGTTGTGTATTTGTTGTATTGTCGTTTTGCATGTAATTCAGATAACTTGTATTGAACTCTACTATCTAATCTTCACCTATTGTATTGTACTGTAAAATAAAAATGTTGTTAGTCACATTGTGATCATTATTTTGTAAACTATTAGCAAGCTTTCCATCTGGTCTCTTGTAATCTCTAAAACAGTCTCCAATGGCTGTTGGTGTACCCTGATACACCAGATTATATAAAGGTAAGAAACAACGTCTGAGAATTTTAGTCTTGTTCTACTACTAAAGATTAGCCTCTTACAGTGAAATGTTTATCAACATCATTCACAAGATGAGCTTTTGGGTCATCCAATGAAATGGCAACAATCTTCCAGTCTAGCTCTCTCCTTCATCAATCATAGCTAAAGCACCTAAAGGCATCTCCAACCCAAACCTATTTTTTTCTCTATAATTTTCACAAAAATAAGTTTTGCTCTAATGGTTTACACTATAACTCTATTATAGAAGAGAAAATAGAGGGATTTAACTTTTTCACTTAAAATATGTTGAATATGTTTAGAAATTTTAAAACAACACTAAAGATCAGATCATATGTTTCAGTATATAGAACATTTACCGAAAAACTCAATATTTTCGTAGGGGTTAACACATATTTTCGTATATTAAACTCTCTTTCAAGGTATATGGGCATCATTTTAATTTTTTGTCAATTAATATAGTAAAACTTCATAATACTCCCTAAATTGGTAGACTAACCACTATAAAATCGCTACTTTCTAGAGAGACGGAGACAAAAAAAAGTTCTAAACCTCTTTGACCTTCATCATATGTTAATGAAAGAAGCAACTATGCATTAAAACAGTATTTTCATATTTTTGAATTTTTCTCAAAATTTATGTTTTAACCCCTACGAAAATATTGAGTTTTTCGGTAAATAAAACTCAGTAAATATTCTATATATTGAACCCTAATCTTTAGTGTTGTTTTAAAATTTCTAAACACATTCTAAATTTGCATTAATGTATATTAAACTCTCTTTCACGGTACATGGACATTGTTTTAATTTTTTGTCAATTAATTTAGTAAAACTTCATAATACTCTCTAAATTGGTGGACTAATCACTATAAAATCGCTATTCTCTAGAAAAACGGAGAAAACAAAGGTTCCAAACCTCTTTGACCTTCATCATATGTTAGTGAAGGATGCAACTATGCATTAAAACAATATTTTTGAATTTTTCTCAAAATCTATGAGTTCCCTACGTAAATATTGAGTTTTTCGGTAAATGCTCTATATACTGAAGCCTATGATCTTTAGCGTTGTTTTAAAATTTCTAAACACATTCTACATTTATATTAATGTATATTAAACTCTCTTTCACGGTACATGGACATTGTTTTAATTTTTTGTCAATTAATCAAAACTTCATAATACTCCCTATAAAATCGTTATTTCTAGAGAAATGGAGACAACATAGGTTTCAAACCTCTTTGAACTTCATCATATGTTAGTGAAGGATGCAACTATGAAGGATGCAACTATGCATTAAAAAAATATTTTCATATTTTTGAATTTTTCTCAAAATTGGTGTCAACCCCTACGAAAATATTGAGTTTTTCGGTATATGTTCTATATACTGAAGCCTATGATCTTTAGTTTTGTTTTAAAATTTTTAAACACATTCTATATTTGTATTAATGTATATTAAACTCTATTTCGTGGTACATAGGCATCGTATTAATTTGTTGTCAATTAATTTAATAAAACTTCATAATACTCCCTAAATTGGTGGACTAACCACTATAAAATCGTTATTTCTAGAGAAATGGAGACAACATAGGTTTCAAACCTCTTTGAACTTCATCATATGTTAGTGAAGGATGCAACTATGAAGGATGCAACTATGCATTAAAAAAATATTTTCATATTTTTGAATTTTTCTCAAAATATATGTGTTAACCCTTACGAAAATATTGAATTTTTTGGTAAATGTTCTATATACTGAAGCCTATGCTCTTTAGTGTTGTTTAAAATTTTCTAAACACATTCTACATTTGTATTAATGTATATTAAACTCTCTTTCATGGTACATGGACATCATTTTAATTTTTTGTCAATTAATTTAGTAAAATTTCATAATACTCCCTAAATTGGTGGGCTAACCACTAAAAATCGTTATTCTCTAGAAAAAACGGAGAAAACAAAGGTTCCAAACCTCTTTGACCTTCATCATATGTCAGTGAAGGATTCAACTACAAAAATATTGAGTTTTTCGGTAAATGTTATATATACTGAAGTATATGATCTTTAGTGTTGCTTTAAAATATCTAAACACATTCTACATATTTGGAGTGAAAAAAGTGAAATTCCTCTATAATAGAGTAACTCTATTATAGTGTAAACCATTGGAGCAAAACTTACCATATAATAGAGTTACTCTATTTTTTGTGGAAATTATAGAAAAAAAATAGGTTTCAGTTGGAGTTGGTCTAAAAAAGGCTTGATTTATGAACCTCGCCTATCTTCCTTTGTGTTTCACCAATCTCAACAACCTCAACTAGAAATCCGTAACCAAGAATAAAAAAGCTTGATAACAAAATTCAAGTTATATCATTCATATATATTTCAGTAGATTAAAAAGAAAGAACAAGTATCACAAAGTTAACCTGGATCATTATCACCAAAAGCTCCTTCAACTTCAACATTTGCATGAGATGGATCTTCCCATGTCTGCGGAAGCAACCCATAGTTCCAGTTTATGTTGTACCTAGATATATCCAAGATGCAGAAGCCTTAGCAATATAGATGAAGACAACACAAATGATATGTTTCTGAAGGAAACTATATCACTTACGGATAATATCTGAGCTTTCCCTTCTTAGTGTCTTGCTTAATAGGAGTGAAGTCTTCATCAGTAGCAACCTCAATTTTTTAAACTATTTGTATCCGTGAATTCACGGGCAACCACCTAATTACACTCTTAAATTTTAATATACTCTTAAACTTTCATAAAGGTAAGGTGTGACTCATAAGGTTTTCAACTCCTTTTATATCTCATCTTCTTTCGATTGTGTTTAATATTCAATTGTTATTTTGATATGTACGTGAGGTAATGTTCACTTTTATTTTCATTTTTTCTTCTGTTCATTTATTTAATCTTTTCGGGTAATTTTTTTATTTTTAAATGTCGGATTTTATTACTTATCGAAATAGGTTGAATACTAAATTGAAAACCAAAATAGTTTAAATATTTTCATAGCAAATAGAAAATTATGACTGGTATTTTTGGATATTTTTCTTAATTTAAACAAATGGCATAATAAAGTGTGATCCTTATGAGCAAAGAAATGAAGAAAATCCAGAGTGTTGATGTGTGTATCCTATCACAGGACACTTCAAATTACTTGCTTCTCCAGTGGAGCTTGACTACTTCCCTGAAGTCTTCAAATAATCTGGTGGAGACTGTAGCGATCCGGAATGTAAGAGTGAACCAGAGTGATCACCAACTTATGGTGGATATCCTCATTTTCCCACAGGGTAGAGAAGGTTTCACACAGACGACACTGGCTCTTGTCACTTTTGCTTTTAGCAACCAGGACTAGAAGCCTCCTCCAATATTCGAGTCATACTTTTTCCGAGCTAATACGTATCCTCTGTTATCTGGTAATGTATAAAATGGGACACACAAAATCTCAATAGTCTGAAATTATGAACTAACTAACTTTCTTATTGCATTTGACACAGATTGAAGAGATTTGAATTCTTCAAAGGAGGACATTATGATAGTAGCAGATGTACAAAGGGGTTCTTCCCTCTCGGGAAGCCATAGCAATCAAGAGAGCTAAACCAGAATCATTGGAAGGAGCGTTGGAATTCAAGACCGAGATTGAGTTTTCTTTCAAGGATCCATTACATTTTACAACAAGAAAAAAGCAAAAAATAAGAAAAAAATAATAAAATAGAAAAATAATGATAAAAACAAAAGATTCATGTTTGCAATATGTTGTTCACAATTGAGTTTTAAAACAAACAATCGCTTGATCTGACGCACATTTTTTTTTTCAATTTTTATTGATCAATTTAAGATTGATCAAGTTTTTTAACTGTTTTTACATGGTGTGAGATATTCATATTATTTTTGGATATACAAGCAAGCAAATGTATATGTTGTATAAATCATTTGTCATTTGATAAATATAATAAAATATTTTTAATGTATATATTTATAAAACATACCATTTAATATACTTTGTAGATTAATACATATATTTCAAATATACACATGCTTCATAGCAAAAATATATCTTATGTTTTCCATTTCTAATGAATCACAATTTATTTTATATGTCAACTAATTTTTAGTACTTGAATACCTGAATAATTAATTCAAGTCCATTACTAATTTTAGTCACTATGTTGACATTAACATTTGATCTCTTTTCTTTTCTTGTAAATTATTATACGAGCTATTAATAATTTGTGTGGAAAGAAATTTTTGTTCATTTGTAGGAAACCTTCCTAATCCCTTTTATCTTCTTTACGAATGTTGCACTCTTCTCTTGACTGTTGTGGCTCTCAATATTTTCATGGTGATTATTAATTAGATTTGTAAAACGAAACATTATGAGCTTTGTGTACACATACCATTTTGCTGAATTTTTAAGAAACATTTTGGGCCCAATAACATAATCCTAATTTCATTTCTAAATCTAATAAAATCTTATAAGTTATAACCAATAGCTTTGTCAATAAATATTTCTTTTATTTAGTTTAAACAATCCAATTAGATATATAGGTGTTAATTTTGGTTTAATTGGTAAATCTTGTTAACCAATATCATGATAAATTCATTGAGAGGGAGTATATAATAAATAATTTTTTTTTTGGCAAAGCTCTCCAAAAAAAACAGAGAAAACGAATTATGAGTTTTATTCCGAAATTAGATAAAAATTCTACGAAAATCTTGTAACTACTCTGTCACTAATTTTATAACCAACAATACATAGATTAGTCATGGCCGATCTGAAATTTTGGGGGCCATAAACATTTTTTTATACATTTTCTTTTTTTTTTCATAATTTGAATATTTTATCTATGTAACAAATGTCTACAAAAATTGGGATTCAAGCCAATGTTTCATTCACTTGTCCCTATATCTGATCATGAAATTAGTCTTAATTTTTTAAAATTCTGAAACACTAGTTGACTTAAAGAATCTTCAAAATGATGTCAATTTTTAACATTGTTAAGAAGTCCCATTTAATGAAAAGAGCAAAAGCAAAAACAATAAAATTAGAATGTAATATTCTAAAACAAAAATGGTAAACATCACATGTCTCTGCAAAAGAATTAAAGTGTTCTCATAAGAGTTATCTCCAACCCACCTCTATTTCTACATCTATAATAGATATTGTTATTTTTGCCTAAAATAGATATTATTATTTTTCTTCTACATTGGAGTAAAACTCATCTTTATTATAGAGTTTCTCTATTTTAGAGGTAAAAATAGAGAGAGAAGTTTGTGTTCTTAGTAATTCAACAAAAGAAAGAGAGATAAGTTTGTATTCTTCATTTTTACCTTCTTTTCTCATTGTTTGTTAAAGACGAATGGAACAAGATTTGTTCTTTTGATAGTGTTGTTGCTGCAAGCTCACTACTCTATTTCAGATGGTAAGTGTGTGCTAATTAGTGATTTTCATAGTGTTGTTCTTTTCATAGTGTTGTTGATGCAAGGTCACTCCTCCTTGAAACTGATTTTTCGTTTCTTCCGCAGATTCTGCCGCATTGCAAGCCATGAAAGCTCAATGGACAAGGTTCCCTGAGAATTGGAAAAGAGTAGACCCTTGTGGAAGCAATTGGTTGGAATATCCTGCTACAACAACAAAGTTGTTTCAATGTAAGAAAATTAATTTTATTTTGTTTTCTTTTTGCTATGTTTCTCTTTTCTAAACTGTAAGTTTGGTGTAGATTATTAGGGAATCTTAATGTGGAAGAAAAGCTTGGAGAGGCAATTTCAGCCTTATCAGAACTTCATATTTTGTAAGGTTTTAGTTTCTTTCAAGGATCCATTACATTTTACAAGGAAAAAAATAACAAGAAAAAAATAAAAAAATAAAAAGCAAAAATTAATAAAATAGAAAAACAATGATAAAAACAAAAGATTCATGTTTGCAATATGTTGTTCACAATCGAGTTTCTAGGTTTTAAAACAAACAAGCGCTTGACTTGACGCACATGTGTTTTTTTCATTTTTTATTGATCAAATTTAAGATTGATCAAGTTTTTTTTAACTTTTTTACATGGTGTGTGATATTCATATTAATTTTGGATATACAAGCAAGCAAATGTATATGTTATATAAATAATTTGTCATCTGATAAATCTAATAAAAAAATTTAATGCATATATTTATTAAACATACCATTTAATATACTTTGTAGATTAATACATATATTTCAAATATACACATGTTTCGTAGCAAAAATATATGTTACGTTTTCCATTCTTAATGAATCCCAATTTATTTTATTTGTCAACTAAATTTAGCACTTGAATACCTAAAAATAATTAATTCAAAGTCCATTAGGAATTTTAATATGGTTTAGTGTGTGTATTAATATAGAGAGTTTAGCCATTTTCCTTACGATTTTTTTGAAAATTTTGATACTAACTAAATTACCATATATTGTTAAGATATCGTTAATATATGATACAAAAAAATGTAAAGATACTTGCTAATTTTAAAATATAATTGGAATATTTTGATATTCAGTGATCAAAATTGGAAATGAGTTAGTTAAGTATAATAAAAACTAAATGGTTAGCTAATAATGATTGTGTCTGCTTATGAAGTTAAAATTTTATTTATTTAACAATTCAGCAAAAAATATTTATACAGAATTTTTAGAAATTTATTATAAAAATATATATTTCTAATATTTCATTCACTTATAACCCGATATGCTAATTTGTGAATTATTTAAAATTTTATATTTTTAAATTTGTAAATCTAGTTTGTTTTGATTTAAAAATTAAATGTTTTACTTTATAGTTGTGATTATCTTTATCCATATTTAAATGGACATATTCGTATTTTCATAAAATCAAATAAAATATTAAACAAAATTATTTAAACCATTCATTTATCTTTATCTACTCTATTAAAATAGAATTCTATATGAAAATTACCTTGGCATGTTTTAAATTTGGGCCTATTAAACAATGTTGTGACTAATATTAAACATGATTCATATACACTTAGATGTTAACCAGTATATACTTAAACTAAACCAACTTTAATATTGGAATCTATCTAACATTAATCTTAGGTCATCTCTGGCCGTCGTCATCTTTTCCATTTTCTTCCTCTCTTCCATCATCTGACTAATTATAATTTAAATATCCCAAAAACTATTCTTGATGTTATTATTTTTCATTGGATCTCCGTAGATGTCACCAGAGTTATTCCCGATGTTACCAAGCTTTGTGATGAATTTGATAAGGAAGCTGTTATATGAGAACTTACGAAGTACTCGTGGAACGAGTTGGAAATTTCTGAATCAATAATTATATTGTTCCCAATGCAGAGAAATCTCCCACTTGCTGCTGCTAAGCAAACTTGGATACATACTTAGTTGATTCACTCTTACATGATATTCATGCGTACTGATGGTTGATTTCTCCTTCTATGTTTCAGTTTTTCTAAATAGGATATCGAGGATGTGATTGTAGTCAAGAAACTATAGAAAAATCTTTTGTTATCACCGCTGAGACAAGGTAGCTTTAAGTCGCCACTGTCAGGGAAGTGTACTCCAAAGGGCTCACCTACATTTTGGGAGAGGGCATTCAGGTCAGACTTCACGTAGAGATGGCAGAGATGGTGAAAAAGTTGTTCAGTGTTTCGGAAATAATCATTGAACATCATAGATTTTTAAAGTCTGAGAAGAATAAATCTACAACATACGGCCATATCTGTTACTAAATTGAAGTCATCCAAGTTAAGCGAGTCGACAAGTTTACAACACACTGCATCAATATACTATGTTTCTCCAGTAGCTCCTCATGTCTTTAGAATCATTGCTTTGACTTTTAACAACTACGAAAGTCATTAATGTTTCAGAAACTACTTTGAGTCTTCGACCAGATTATTTTATGCATCTCCACTTGAATTCTCCTCCTTTTCAATTTGAACCACTGCATCAAAAACAGCTACAGGTGAATCATACAGTCTTTCTTCGTTAATCACTTGAACACCAGTGATCTCTTCTACGGTTACATCTGAGCTTTGATGCACTAGAGATTTCCTTTCTCCTCCTTTGAAACATTTTGGCAGAAGCTTTATCAAAAGAATCACCACCATGGGGTCCTAAAATAACCTAGCCTAAGCTTTCATCAGTATCCTTATCCATATGTATGGCTACCATTATTTAGAACAACAAGTTGCTAACATTACTGTCACTAGCATCAACTGATCTCTTTCCCTTCTTGAAAAAACAACAACAAATATATTTTAAAAGACAAGCAACAAAGATATGAAGAATCCATGTACCAAAGTTACTCATCAGAATGTATACAGAATCACAAACTCCCGAGTTGATCGAAGGTTCAGAAAAATAACTTTTGTAATCACTAAACCTAAGAAGCGAGCAAACTAAAACTAGAAACCAAAAATATAAACATATTAAAGTTACTCATCAGATAGTATCTTAGTTTATATTTTAAATTAGATATTATATATATTTCAATTTTATAAATTAGCTAATACCAAATAAATGAATATATAGTATTTTTACACTAAGATAAGCGATGGTATATTTTCCAATGTTAAACATGTTCATTGGCACAAAATGATATAATTTTATATCAATAAAATTTGAGTTTCCGATATAGTTTCATGGAACAAACCTAAATATTATATTAGAAATGCTGCTAATGTGGCTACTAAACTTTCATCGATAAATAATCAATTTTCTTAAGTACTATGCTTTCAAGATATAACTAGATACTAACCCGCGCGCCAGCGCGGATATGAATTTTCAGTTTTTAATCATTTATTTTATTAAATGATGTATTTGTAAAATTCATTCATATTATATTCATTAAGTAAATATTTTTTTTTTGCATCTTAAACTATCTATTTTTTTACGAATGTGTGATATCATATAAAAAATATATAAAAATGAGTATACATATTTAATTAGATAATTGTAAAAACATAAATTTTTCTTTCGTTTGCGATATCATATAAATAATGATCCGCGCAGTTAACAAAAAGTCATGATTTTTTTATGTGTAATTTTTTTTTGACCATTTTCTTAAAACTATATTAAATTTTACATATTTTAATTAGAATATTTTTAATATCTTTACCTTTTTATTTGAAATGCAACTCAATATTTTTTTTAAACTTATAACAAAATATTTAAAAAATATTTTTAGAATTTGTTTGAAAAATATGAAAATTACATTTTAAA
>NC_027750.1:2018233-2025365 GCF_000695525.1 Brassica oleracea var. oleracea
CTCATGAGTTTTTTTTGCTGATTAAATGACATTATGTCCAAATTTATTTAAGGATATTTCATTAAGGTAACTGAAAAAGACAAACAATAAAATAGGAAGTTTAAATTCATTTAAGCATATTTTATTAATGTAACTGAAAAGACAAGTAATAAATTAGGCAGTTTTATTCATTTTAAAATATTTCATAAATACAATTGAAAAAGACAAGCAAAAAAATAGAGAGTTTAATTAATGAAGTAAAAATATTTTTAAATGAGTATTTATATTTTAATAATATAGATATATGTAGTTCTGAACGCACAAAACAGAAATGAAAAGTGAATTTTCTCAAGTACTATACAAGTCAGATAGAGGTTGACTTGACCCTGAGACTTAAACACTAACCCGCGATAAAAACCGGAATCTAAACCGGACAATCTGATCGCCTCTCTTGTATAACTAAACCGTAATTAATAAAAGATACTCACAAAATGCCAATCTCCTCTTCTCTATCCTCTCATCTCTGCGCGCATGATCTCATTAGTGTTCCACTATGCATCGTCCGTGACTCTAATGGTCCGTGACTGTAATCCATCTCTCTCCATTTTCTAATTATAATTTCCGTTTTTTATCAATTTCCTCAATAAATTAATTCATTTCCAACCATATATATATATATATATACAAATCGTTCTCTAATGGCATATTCGAAACTATCCCATCATCATCACCATCCTCTTTCCTCCTCCGCTAAACCTCACCGCATAAACATCCCAACCAGCTGCTTCTGTCTCTTAATCATCGCCATGTCCTCCACTCTCATCCTTCTCTTCTCTCTCTTCTTCTTAGCCTCTCCCTCTTCCTCTTCCCGTCACCACCATCACCACCACAACAAGTCTCCTCCACTAAACCCTTCGTCCTCTACCGCCTCTCAGATCCGTCTCGCCTGCAACGCAACTCGCTACCCGGACCAATGCCTCTCTTCCCTATCCGAACCGGGTCTGGTCCCTCCGGATCCCAACCCTTCTCAGATCATCCACTCAGCGATCTCCGTCTCTTTCAAAAACCTCGAAACAGCTCAGTCCAAAGTGAAGTCTATCCTGGACGCGTCCGTAGGGAATCTAAACCGCACCAACGCAGCCAACACGTGCCTCCAGCTCTTATCTTACTCCAAACGCCGGACCCTATCGACGGATAACGCTCTGACACGTGGACGAATAAAAGACGCGCGCGCTTGGATGAGCGCTGCTCTCGTTTACCAATACGACACATGGTCAGCGCTCAAGTACGTCAACGACACGACCCAAGTCGGAGAAACGATGTCGTTTCTCGACGGGCTCATCCACGTCACCAGTAACGCGCTAAGCATGATGGTCTCGTACGATAACTTCGGAGACGACTTAGCGTCGTGGATTCCACCAGCAACGGAACGAGACGGGTTTTGGGAGAAGACTGGGCCGGGTATGGGCTCGGATCCGGGTGTTTTGGGCTTCCCTTCCGGTTTAAAAGAAGACGTGACGGTCTGCAAAGACGGAAAATGCGGTTACAAGACGGTGCAAGACGCCGTTAACGCGGCGCCTGATAACAACGGAGCGCGTAAGTTTGTTATAAAGATTAGCGAAGGAGTGTACGAGGAGACCGTTAGGATTCCGTTTGAGAAGAATAACGTCGTCTTCGTAGGAGACGGCATGGGCAAAACGGTCATTACGGGATCTTTGAATGTCGGGATGCCTGGGATGACCACGTACAACACTGCAACTGTCGGTGAGTTATTATTATGAAGTAAACGCCTTTTTAATGTGTAATGTTTATTAATTTATCATTTTTATTGACAAATAAGCGCTGAATGTTCTTACCCAAGTTCTTATTCATTTTATATTTTTATTATGGATAAATATTATGTGGAGTTTGCACCGGGCACGTACTATATTAGGAAAATTCTAAACTTGAGTATTTCAAAAAAAAAATTGTATAATTATCTTAAATGTTGTTGAAAATATTTTTGACATTTTAAGTAGATATTAGTTCAGCTGTATGATATTTTCTTTTATTATTTCTTGTCCGAATTGAATTTTTTTAATTAAATGTTACATGTTTGGTTTAATAGGAGTGGTGGGAGATGGATTCATGGCTCGTGACATAACGTTCCAAAACACGGCGGGACCAGACGCTCACCAAGCGGTAGCCTTTAGATCCGACAGCGACTTTTCTCTGCTCGAGAACTGTGAGTTCCTTGGGAACCAAGACACACTCTACGCACATGGACTTCGTCAGTTCTACAAGAGTTGCCGTATCCAAGGGAACGTTGACTTCATCTTCGGAAACTCAGCTTCAGTCTTCCAAGACTGTGAGATCCTCATCGCGCCGCGTCAAGTTAACCCCGAGAAGGGCGAGAAAAACGCTGTCACCGCACAAGGAAGAATTGACCCGTCGCAGTCAACGGGATTCGTGTTCTTGAACTGTTTGATAAACGGGACGGAGGAGTATATGAAGCTGTATAAAGCTAATCCTAAGGTGCATAAGAACTTTCTGGGGAGGCCGTGGAAAGATTACTCGAGGACTGTGTTTATAGGGTGTAATATGGAGGCTTTGATAACTCCTGATGGTTGGCTGCCGTGGAGTGGGGATTTTGCTCTTCAGACTTTGTATTATGGAGAGGCTAAGAACACGGGTTTGGGATCAGATAGGTCGCAGAGGGTTTCGTGGAGCAGTGAGATACCAGACGAGCATGTGCATGTGTACTCGGTGGCTAACTTTATTCAAGCTGATGAGTGGGCGTTGATGTCTGGTTGAATCAGGTTATGACTAAAGCTTTGCAAGAAGAAAACCTTGTCATATTACTTTAGTTGAAAAAGTTACCAAAAGATATCAAAACTTTTCATTCTTGTTAGTTATATCAATTGAAAGTTCATATCTAAACTGAATTAAAACATAAAGGTGCAAACATTGGAACTTTTTTGCTTATAGTTGTGTTGTGTGTAGCCTATCAAAGGATAGCGTGTTGGGATGTTTATTCATAAAGGAGAATGGGAAAAAATCAATAGTTGTGAGCTGGGGAGTGATGATGCCGTTTGCTTGACGTTAAAGCAGAGTTTGTTGCTGTAAAGCAAACGAAATACCAAAAAGTTTTCAACGAAGTAGACATCACCATCACCATCATTTCAATGTTTTGAGAGTTGACAGTAAAAGTCAGGAGGATGCTGGAGGTTGCAGAAACTAGTGAAGGGAAAGTAAAAAAAATAAAACATTACCAAAGAAGAGACTTTATTAACAACAAAGTAACTTTATTACTTCTGTTAAAACATATTATGGCAACTAATGGATGATGCAGAGACTAGATTATGTTAAGGAAAAAACAAGATACTTGGTGGATAGAAGGAGATTTCTTTTTTCCACATTATAACTCGGAATCAGAGATTTTCTCCTCCTTAGGTGGAGCAACTTGCTTCATGAGGCGTGATTTATCCCATGGATCCAACGGCACTCGTTGTGGTGGTTGAGGTGTGAAAACCACCAATTGAGACACCAGAGTCCTGATCACAATAGTGAAAACCAACACATCAAAGGAGAAAGCTTTTTTACATTAAGGAAAAGAGAGAGGAGAGAATGGTGCCTGAGCATGGACATACGGTGACCCGCATGCCGGCCAAGCTTCCTGAAGTTGGTCATTTCTGCGTCGGAGAAGTGATCGGAGAGAAAGAACCCTAAAGGAGGAGGAGAGGTTTATACGGTTAAATGTGTACTGTCGTACTACTTAGTATTGGGCTGGGCTTTGTGACAGTAAGGATACACATACCATTTTGACTGATTTTTTTAAAAAAAAACATTTGGGCCTAATAACACAATTTTAATTTAATTTCCAAGTCTAATAAAATCTTATAAGTTTATAACCAATAGTTTTGTCAATAAATATTTTTTTTATTTAGTTTGAACAATCCAATTAGATATATAGGTGTTAATTTTGGTTTAATTGGTAAATCTTGTTAACCAATATCATGACAAATTCATTGAGAGGGAGTATAGAATAAATAAATCTTATTTGGCAAACCTCTCCAAAAGAAAAGAGAAAAGGAATTATAAGTTTTATTCTAAAATTAGATAAAAATTCTACGAAAGTGTTGTCACTACTCTGTCACTGATTTATAACCAACAATACATAGATTAATCATGGTTGATTCGAAATTTAAGGGGCCATAAACATTTTTTATACATTTGAGAAAAACGCTGTCACCGCACAAGGAAGAATTGACCCGTCGCAGTCAACGGGATTCGTGTTCTTGAACTGTTTGATAAACGGGACGGAGGAGTATATGAAGCTGTATAAAGCTAATCCTAAGGTGCATAAGAACTTTCTGGGGAGGCCGTGGAAAGATTACTCGAGGACTGTGTTTATAGGGTGTAATATGGAGGCTTTGATAACTCCTGATGGTTGGCTGCCGTGGAGTGGGGATTTTGCTCTTCAGACTTTGTATTATGGAGAGGCTAAGAACACGGGTTTGGGATCAGATAGGTCGCAGAGGGTTTCGTGGAGCAGTGAGATACCAGACGAGCATGTGCATGTGTACTCGGTGGCTAACTTTATTCAAGCTGATGAGTGGGCGTTGATGTCTGGTTGAATCAGGTTATGACTAAAGCTTTGCAAGAAGAAAACCTTGTCATATTACTTTAGTTGAAAAAGTTACCAAAAGATATCAAAACTTTTCATTCTTGTTAGTTATATCAATTGAAAGTTCATATCTAAACTGAATTAAAACATAAAGGTGCAAACATTGGAACTTTTTTGCTTATAGTTGTGTTGTGTGTAGCCTATCAAAGGATAGCGTGTTGGGATGTTTATTCATAAAGGAGAATGGGAAAAAATCAATAGTTGTGAGCTGGGGAGTGATGATGCCGTTTGCTTGACGTTAAAGCAGAGTTTGTTGCTGTAAAGCAAACGAAATACCAAAAAGTTTTCAACGAAGTAGACATCACCATCACCATCATTTCAATGTTTTGAGAGTTGACAGTAAAAGTCAGGAGGATGCTGGAGGTTGCAGAAACTAGTGAAGGGAAAGTAAAAAAAATAAAACATTACCAAAGAAGAGACTTTATTAACAACAAAGTAACTTTATTACTTCTGTTAAAACATATTATGGCAACTAATGGATGATGCAGAGACTAGATTATGTTAAGGAAAAAACAAGATACTTGGTGGATAGAAGGAGATTTCTTTTTTCCACATTATAACTCGGAATCAGAGATTTTCTCCTCCTTAGGTGGAGCAACTTGCTTCATGAGGCGTGATTTATCCCATGGATCCAACGGCACTCGTTGTGGTGGTTGAGGTGTGAAAACCACCAATTGAGACACCAGAGTCCTGATCACAATAGTGAAAACCAACACATCAAAGGAGAAAGCTTTTTTACATTAAGGAAAAGAGAGAGGAGAGAATGGTGCCTGAGCATGGACATACGGTGACCCGCATGCCGGCCAAGCTTCCTGAAGTTGGTCATTTCTGCGTCGGAGAAGTGATCGGAGAGAAAGAACCCTAAAGGAGGAGGAGAGGTTTATACGGTTAAATGTGTACTGTCGTACTACTTAGTATTGGGCTGGGCTTTGTGACAGTAAGGATACACATACCATTTTGACTGATTTTTTTAAAAAAAAACATTTGGGCCTAATAACACAATTTTAATTTAATTTCCAAGTCTAATAAAATCTTATAAGTTTATAACCAATAGTTTTGTCAATAAATATTTTTTTTTATTTAGTTTGAACAATCCAATTAGATATATAGGTGTTAATTTTGGTTTAATTGGTAAATCTTGTTAACCAATATCATGACAAACTCACTGAGAGAGAATATAAAATAAATAAATCTTATTTGGCAAAGCTCTCCAAAAAAACCAGAGAAAAGGAATTATGAGTTTCATTCTTAAATCGGATAGAATTATGAGTCGGAGAAGTGATCGGAGAGACAGAACCCTGAGGAGGAGTATACGGTAAAATGTGTTCTGTCTTATTTAGTATTGGGCTGGGCTTTGAGCTAGAAAGGATAAACATACCATTTTGACTGATCTCTTAAGAAACATTTTGGGCCCAATAACACAATTTTAATTTAATTTCCAAGTCTAATAAAATCTTATAACTTTATAACCAATAGTTTTGTCAATAAATATTTTTTTTTATTTAGTTTGAACAATCCAATTAGATATATAGGTGTTAATTTTGGTTTAATTGGTAAATCTTGTTAACCAATATCATGACAAATTCATTGAGAGGGAGTATAGAATAAATAAATCTTATTTGGCAAAGCTCTCCAAAAAAAACAGAGAAAAGGAATTATGAGTTTCATTCTTAAATCGGATAGAATTATGTTGTAACTACTCTGTCACTAATTTTATAACCAAAAATACATAGATTAGTCATGGCCAATCTGAAATTTTGGGGGCCATAAACAGTTTTTTATACATTTTCTTTTTTTCATAATTTGAATATTTTATCTATCTAACAAATCTCCAAAAAAATTGGGATTCAAGCCAATGTTTCATTTACTTGTCTCTATATCTGATCATGAAATTAGTTTGTCCTTAATTTTTTAAAATTTGAAACACTAGTTGACTTAAAGAATCTTCAAAATAACTCCAACCCATCTATATTTTTGCCTAAAACAGATATTGTTATTCTTTCCTTTACATGAAAAGAGCAAAAACAAAAACAATAAAATTAGAATGTAATTCTAAAATAAAAATGGTAAACATCACATGTCTCTCTGCAAAAGAATTAAAGTGTTCTCATAAGAACATTTCCAATTCACATCTATTTCTACATCTATAATAGCATTTAGAGTCAAAATAACTCCAATCCATCTATATTTTTGCCTAAAATAGATATTGTTATTTTTTTTCTACATTGGAGTAAAACTCATCTTTATTATAGAGTTTCTCTATTTTAGAGGTAAAAATAGAGAGAAGTTTGTGTTCTTAGTAATTCAACAAAAGAAAGAGAGATAAGTTTGTGTTCTTCATTTTTACCTTCTTTTCTCATTGTTTGTTAAAGATGAGTGGAACAAGATTTGTTCTTTTGATAGTGTTGTTGCTGCAAGCTCACTCCTCCTTGAAACTGATTTTCCGTTTCTTCCGCAGATTCTGCCGCATTGCAAGCCATGAAAGCT
>NC_027750.1:2026021-2050419 GCF_000695525.1 Brassica oleracea var. oleracea
TTTTTTTTCATAATTTGAATATTTTATCTATGTAACAAATCTCTAAAAAAAATATTGGGATTCAAGCCAATGTTTCATTTACTTGTCTCTATATCTGATCATGAAATTAGTTTGTCCTTAATTTTTTAAAATTTGAAACACTAGTTGACTTAAAGAATCTTCAAAATAACTCCAACCCATCTATATTTTTGCCTAAAACAGATATTGTTATTTTTTCCTTTACATTGGAGTAAAACTCATCTTTATTATAGAGTTTCTCTATTTTAGAGGTAAAAATAGAGAGAAGTTTGTGTTCTTAGTAATTCAACAAAAAAAAGAGAGATAAGTTTGTGTTCTTCACTTTTACCTTCTTTTCTCATTGTTTGTTAAAGATGAATGGAACAAGATTTGTTCTTTTGATAGTGTTGTTGCTGCAAGCTCACTCCTCCTTGAAACTAATTTTCCGTTTCTTCCGCAGATTTTGCCGCATTGCAAGCCATGAAAGCTCAGTGGACAAGGTTCCCTGAGAATTGGAAAGGAATAGACCCTTGTGGAAGCAATTGGGTTGGGATTTCCTGCTACAACAACAAAGTTGTTTCAATGTGAGAAAATGAACTTTTAGTTTGTTCTCTTTTTGCTTTGTTTATCTTTTCCAAGCTGCAAGTTTGGTGTAGATCATTAGGGAATCTCAATGTGTAAGAAAAGCTTGGAGAGTCAATTTCAACCTTATCATAACTTCATA
Organism: Brassica oleracea var. oleracea; assembly: GCF_000695525.1. Taxonomy (NCBI): domain Eukaryota; kingdom Viridiplantae; phylum Streptophyta; class Magnoliopsida; order Brassicales; family Brassicaceae; genus Brassica; species Brassica oleracea. The sequence goes on from NC_027750.1 coordinate 2,026,743, forward strand.
TCTTGTAAGTGTTTTTTGTTTCTTTCAAGGATCCATTACATTTTACAAAAAGGAAAAAAAAACAAGCAAAAAATAATAAAATAAAAAGCAAAAAAATAACAAAATAGAAACATATCATTTTTGTTTCTTTCAAGGATCCATTATCATTTTTACTGATTTAAAAAAAAAACATTTAGGCTCAATAAAATAATTTTAATTTAATTTAAATTTTCTAAATCTAGTAAAATCTTATAACCAATAGGTTTGTACATAAATATTTTTTATTTAGTTTAAACAATCCAAGTAGTTATATAGATGCTTATTTTGCTTTAAATGATAATCTTGTTAACCAATATCATGATAACTTCATAGAGAGGGAGTATAGAATAAATAAATCTTATATGGCAAAGCTCTCGAGAAACATAGAAAAGGAATTTATAATTTCATTCTGAAAGCAGATAAAAATTATACAAAAAATTGTAATTACTCTATCACTGATTTTATAACCAATAATACATAGATTAGTCTCTGTCCTTTATTTATTATTTTAAATTTTTAATGTTTAATATTATCTCATATATATAATAGTAAATGTCAGGGAGGGAGAGTCAATTTCAGCCTTATCATAACTTCATATCTTGTAAGTGTTTTTGTTTCTTTCAAGGATCCATTACATTTTACAAAAAGGAAAAAAAAATAACAAAATAACAAAATAAAAAGCAAAAAATAACAAAATAAAAAATATATCATTTTTGTTTCTTTAAAGGATCCATTACCATTTTGACTGATTTAAAAAAAAAATCATTTAGGCCCAATAACATTAATTTAAATTTTCTAAATCTAGTAAAATCTTATAACCAATAGCTTTGTACATAAATATTTTTTATTTAGTTTAAACAATCCAAGTAGTTATATAGATGCTTATTTTGCTTTAAATGGTAATCTTGTTAACCAATATCATGATAACTTCACAGAGAGGGAGTATAGAATCTTATTTGGCAAAGCTCTCGAGAAACATAGAAAAGGAATTTAGAATTTCATTCTGAAATCAGATAAAAATTATACAAAAAATTGTAATTACTCTATCACTGATTTTATAACCAATAATACATAGATTAGTCTCTGTCCTTTATTTATTATTTTAAAAAATTTAATGTTTAATATTATCTCATATATATAATAGTAAATGTCAGGGAGGGGTTTGTTTCTCTCTACAATTGTACACTAATGCTAAAGGAACTTGGACAAGCTAGCTTTAGGTTTTATTTGTTCTTCTTCTGACATAACTAGTGTTGTTGCGTTCTAATTTAAGTTTCCTTCTATTCTTGTAACATCTTGTCGGCAGTAATTGTTCGATCCACTTAAATATGTATGCCCCAAAGAGGGTCTGCATGGTTTAGTAAAACCTGCGAGATTTACGTTGATTACACTGAGGAACATGTCAAAGAGGTAAACAGTGGATGATATTTTGTGGCAATTGGTTGGTCCGTGTCTTTGTGGTATAGTTGTTGTATCGAGTTATTCTCAAGTTATGTTTTAACTCGAACTTATAATCTAAATATCCTAGGCAAATGTGTGGCTAGCTCAACTGATTGAAAGAGATCGTTTGTAGACAATATTGGAGTAAAGCAAATGAATATAATTTATTTGACATAACATGAAGTGAAAAGGCTTTGCCCATCTCTAATTATCTTTGATATCATTTTCTTCTCTCTTTGTCCCCCTCTTTCTTTTTCATTTTTCGCAGATGCTAATATTTAGTCATCGTCAATAATAAAATAACGACAAAGAAATGAAAAAGTATAATATTTGTTCTTTCAAATAAAATTAGAAATCTAAGAAATATGTCACACTTGCTCGTGAACCTAATTAAAGACAGCTGTAAAGAAGTCTTCATCTATTCTTTTTGAAATTTATCGTGGGTCATATAAAGAATTCTAAATTAATCTGCTTGATCTTCAATAGTAGTCTTCCCAAATGCAGAACCAACTATAATAATACCTTTTTTGGTAAAAAAACTATAATAATACTTGTACACGACTTAATAAGATATATACTATATTATTCCCGATCCACCATCCTATTGCAACATCCCTATAACCAAACGAACAGGACTTATATTATTCCCGATCCACCATCCTATTGCAACATCCCTAAACCTAATAGACTGTTTAGGTTACTAAATCCATGATTAATGGTTTTAAGTTGTATAGGGTCTACACAAAAACCAAACATACGAATAGAACCATAAGCAAATAAACAGCATACAAATAGAACCATATGTCAACATCTTTCAATCACATTCTATCTCTCTCCCTCTCTCTCTTGATGTGCCCATAAATCTTGCTGTCAACAATTCACAACCTCCTCTTTTTCATTCCATCACCCATCAACAAAAGAAAAACTCTTTTAAATATTAAATATTTCCACTCAAAAACCCTTCAAATCTTTTCCCTCTCTCTCTCTCTCTCTCGCTCTCGTTTTCATTTTCTCTAGTCGACTCCAATCTTTGATCCATCAAATGTCTTCTCGAAACTGCAGATCAAGAACCAATCAACTCGCGAAAACAATCTTTATTCTCGTTGTTCTTCTTTTCTTTTTGGGTTGCTGCAATGGAGCAAGAACCACGAACATGTTCACGAGATCACCACCGAAACAAACCAACGAAGTTTCACCACCTCATCATCATCACGACCATCAAGTACAAAGTCACAAAAGTGTACAGTTCTTGGGGTCCATGCCACGTCAGTTTCCGGTTCCAGCCTCTGGTCCTTCAAGAAAACATAACGACATCGGTTTAGCTAGTACTACTACGACTCGCTCTTCTCCTTGAAGCTCAAAAGATTTGATTAATCAACCTCCTTTTTCTCTTTGTTTTGTGGTTTAATATTGGTTTAAATTAAATGTTATTTTCTTTTATTATTTCTTGTCCGAATTGAATTTTTTTAATTAAATCAGATGTAAATAGGATTTTAGTTCGATTTATTTTCAAATATAGTATTGGAACTTGCTAGATCCAGTGAGATAGTGCATGTACATAACTGTAAAGAGGAGACATAAGGGTCTTTTTTGTAGTACAACAATCATTGTTCTTTTGATTTTCTGACAAGGAATGTTCCGCCCATGCTTAAGTTTCTCATACGGCTCGTATACAGTTATTAAGATATAAGTCCTGATAAGTTTCCTGGGCTTCCGATTTAAAATCAATTGGCAATTAGTGAAGTGGCCCAAATCCTTTATATATTACTCAAGTCCCTATCATATTTTCGATGTGGGATCTTTATCCCAACACCCTCCCTCGAGATAATGGTGCGTATAACCATTAATCTCGCGAATCCATCATACCCCTCCGGGACAATACTTTTATTCTCTAGCAATCTCGGCGGAACTGAGCTTTCTATGGGTCATCAGCTAATGGGATGATCAAGCCACTGTCCGGGCCGGATTAATGAGTCAGGGTATTGGGCCCGCTCTAATACAATTATAAGTTTCCTGGACTTCCAACTTAAAACTAATTGGCAATTAGTGGAGTGGTCCAAGTCCTTTATATATTACTCAAGTCCCTATCATATTTTCGATGCGGGATCTTTATCCCAATAAGTCCCAATCAATACAGGCTACGCACAATCTTAATCACAAGTTTTGGTTATAGCATATATATACTCTGAATCATATCGAAATAAAATAATCATTCAAGTACTAATAATGTGTGTTCGTGCGTGAAATAATTGCCAGTTGCTAAAAGTATACCTTATAACTAAAGCGTCGTTAACTAAAGCGTGTGATTAAGATTGAAATATACATATAATTGATTATTTCGGATCTATCCTTTTGTTCAGTTGTAGTGAATAATGTCATTGAGTAGTCGTGAATGCGATGTAGCAACGGAGTTGATTTGATATCTCCTAAGAATTCCAGATGTTCTTTGAACGTTTTTTGGGGGTTAGTGAATTGTCATTGGGGTTAGCAGTGCATTTTTCTGCACAGTTTTTAAAAAACAATCAATTATATTCAATTGTTTCTCATTCAAACTTTGAATAACTTTATTGGACTCCCATGTGATATGATATATACTTTTCATTTTCATGAACAGGGTCCACTGGCTCTAAATTTTTTTTTTTTTTTTTAACAAAACTCTAATTAATTTCTTGTCTCGGTTATTAAATCTCAGCTACGTTACAATACTTCGCACCTTAGATCATGATTAACCCGGGATTTTAAGGGTGAAGTGCTTAGCTTCGGCTAATAACAGTTTCTTAGCTTTTAACTAAGAAAATGTAAGAACCGTCTCTTAAATAAGAGATATAAGAGCCGGTTCTTAGCCGAAAAGTGTAAAAAAAAAAGACAAAAAACAAAAAAAATGTCAAAACATGAGTTAAGAACCCCAAATTAAGAACTCCGGTTAATCATGCTCTTATACAACTAGAGCTATGGATCGTACGCTTTTGCACGCCGATTCGAACTAGCATTCTTATTGAGACTAGAACTCACCATTTCAATAAAAATGAGTCTTTATGTCATGTTACCAAAGGCCTCGTTTTATACTAAAAGTTAATCAGCCATGAGCTATAGATTAGTTAAAATTGTTCTTGTTTTCTTTCACATAACGTCAGTGACTCAACCCTGATTTAGTACTTACTGGTACATGGCTTATAATTCTTGTTTTGTATATATTGGACGTCTTATTGCGATGGGGTTAGTTTAATTACTGTGATTTGGTGACCTCCAATTCTGTATTGGTCAAAGCATCCGTGTGGGAATGAATAAAATATAAATTGGCTTAAACGATGTGATAAACGCTAGAGACTAGAGTAGTAGAGTGTATATTACGATGGATCATGGATATGCGGCATGTGATGTGTCCATGCATTCGTGTGTACTCATGTCCACGTGCACGTACACGTGCGGTGTGCCCCGCCTGGATAGGGTCTCGATTATTTCGAATCACATATATTAATGTAATATACAACCTATAAATCTAGAACATATCCATATGCACGCATCGACAAACATACTCGTTCCAAAAACTCAATATTTTGGTTAATGATTGAACATTATTGATCGTATATGATTCATACATATTGTAAATATATGTTATACACTATAAGAAATATCAGGTAATGTTCACAAAAAGTATCAGATATATTACATGTATGTTTTGATGTCTCTTTCAGAGAAATATATTTTTTGATGTTTGGTAACACTTTGAAAATGGTCTGGTTTTCATTTGATTCAAGATTTACCTGGTTAGAAAAATTAACGGTATCTACCATATAACTCGAAAACAAATCAGAACATTCACAAACATGTAATATGAAATTTCGCTCTATACGTACACGACCATTTATGATAACACTATTCTCAAGTTAAAATCTATTCAATCTACCGCATCAATCATGTGAAAATACGGAACTTCTGATAATCACCGTCAAACTCTGACAACCTCCACGAGTAAAGATACAATTACAGTTAGCTTAAAAAGTTTCACAAAAGAACGGTACCGCAATCACACAAAACATGTGTTTTAGTTTCTTTTTTCTGATTCAACGCGAATTCTCTGAAGAGTCCACAAGTCTTTTTACATGATGGAGGAATGATAAAGCTTTTAACCTACTGTTAACACAACAGATGTTTCAAAAAAGCTTAATCATCTGGTAAACTGTTACGAGTCGGTGAACGTGACAACTCGTGAGGATAGTTGGGTCATTGGATCATAAGGTTTCTATTTGGGCTAAAAATGGCTAATATTGGACCTCAAATATATTACTGATCTTCTTTCAGCTAACTATATTTGGCCCGTTTGATTTGACGAACCCAGTGACATTATCATCTCTATTCACGATAAGATGCATCTGTCACAGTAAAGTGAAAATGAGAAGAGTGGACGCTCAACTTATCTTTTCTTTGAATACAACTACAAATGATGACGGCTTTGAATTTACATTTTTTTGTTACTCTCTTTTTACATTACCTTTTGCAATTATATCTGCAACGTTATTTGACAAAAATGCTAGGAAATTAGACGTGACTCGTAAATTATAAAATTTATATAACTATCTATGATTATTTAAGCTGCCAACCAAGCGAGACCACTTTCCAACTATTATTTGGTAAAGCGTATGAACTAGCACATGCTTCCAACGTGGTATATGAAACTTTATATTTACAAATATTAAGTTTCATAAATTTAGCCATTCCAAAAGGTGATTAACATTTGAAATATCGAACTAATTAATTTTGTACATACACCAAATAGCACCAATGGACAGAACACATTACGAGATCTAGAACATATAAATTTTTTTTTTTTAAACATTAAGAGATCATATTATTAAAAAATTGAACCACGAGAAAAACGTACATTAAAAGAGATCAGATATATAAAAAAATTTGAACCATGAGAAATTGAGTAGTCTTAAAAGTGGACTAATAGAATATCTCCGTCAACTTTCGTCTGTTCCAACAACAGTCGCCGTCAAATATTTAATTCTAGTGTTTGAACGCTGTCCGAACCACAAATCCGAGCCGAGCCGCAACGATCAGTCACAGCTCGCGGGGTGATGTGAATCCAAAATCAACGGTTGAGATAAACTTTTAGACAAATCCAACGGCGAAAACAAGCGTCCGTGAGGTAAAACAAGTGTCAAACCAGGTCACCATAACATTTCTGGAAAATTAAAAAAAAAAATAGAAAAAAAGACGAAAGAGTGAAAATACACCTACCTATATATTCGCTGATATAAATACTCGTTTCACGCTCCCTTCGTAGCTAACTGGCCGCTGCTTCTTCACGAACCGTCCTCTCTCTGAGCTTATCATCTTCTTCTTCTTCTTCAAGGTGAGTCTAGATCCGTTTATTTCCACTCATCGCTCGATCTCCTCATAGTTATCGCTGCTTCTCTATGCCGATTCGCTAGATCTGTCAAGCACGCGTTGCGTTTCATCAGCTAATCGTTTGGTTAGATCGATCTGAACGAATCGTTTGATCTCCTTAGTGTCTTAGGCCGTAGATCTATAGATCTCGATGATTCTTATAGCTTGGCTCGATCTATCGCCGTTCAATTTCGTTTTTTCAGCTCGGTGAAGTTGAAATGATATTGTTCTTTAATTGAATCGTCGGTTTATACTGATGTTGTTTATAAGTGTTTAATCTCTGAGATCTGTGTAGACTCTCCATGCCTGATTTTGATCAATCAATCGTGAATATGTACAGCTTAGCTTAACAAAGATGTGATCTGATTCTTGCTTATGTGTTCAGTGTTGTTGTTGTTTGGGAAAAAAAAAACGCTCATATGATAGCATTCACTATTTCACTTGTTGAGCTTATCTGATTGCCTTGGTTTCATTTCACAGTAAAAGATGGCCGAGGGTGAAGAAATTCAACCACTTGTCTGTGACAATGGAACTGGAATGGTGAAGGTGAGTTAAAAGATTTGTTTTTATTTATCTTATTTTCTGTAAACCTCTGAGTCTGACCATTATTTTATATATGCACAGGCTGGTTTCGCTGGTGATGATGCTCCCAGGGCTGTGTTCCCAAGTATTGTTGGACGTCCCAGGCACACTGGTGTCATGGTTGGGATGGGTCAGAAAGACGCTTACGTTGGTGATGAAGCTCAGTCTAAAAGGGGTATTTTGACTTTGAAGTATCCAATCGAGCATGGTATTGTGAGCAACTGGGATGACATGGAGAAGATCTGGCATCACACTTTCTACAACGAGCTCCGTGTTGCCCCTGAAGAGCACCCGGTTCTTCTCACTGAGGCGCCTCTTAACCCTAAAGCCAACAGGGAGAAGATGACTCAGATCATGTTCGAGACTTTCAATGTCCCTGCCATGTATGTTGCTATCCAGGCCGTTCTTTCTCTCTACGCTAGTGGGCGTACTACCGGTTAGTGCTCAATCTGAATAACGTTCTGTTTCTTTACTCGTCTTTGCTTAAAGTTTTCATTTTTGGATTTTTTTTAATAGGTATTGTGCTCGACTCTGGTGATGGTGTGTCTCACACTGTGCCAATCTACGAGGGTTACGCTCTTCCTCACGCTATCCTCCGTCTCGACCTCGCTGGTCGTGATCTCACTGATTCTCTAATGAAGATCCTCACCGAGAGAGGTTACATGTTCACCACAACCGCCGAGCGAGAAATCGTCCGTGACATCAAAGAGAAGCTAGCTTACGTCGCCCTTGACTTCGAGCAAGAGCTGGATACAGCTAAGAGCAGCTCTTCAGTGGAGAAGAACTACGAGCTGCCTGATGGACAAGTCATCACCATCGGAGCTGAGAGGTTCCGTTGCCCTGAAGTGCTATTCCAGCCGTCGCTCATCGGAATGGAAGCCCCTGGAATCCACGAGACAACTTACAACTCCATCATGAAGTGTGATGTCGATATCAGGAAGGATCTATATGGAAACATCGTCCTCAGTGGTGGTTCAACCATGTTCCCAGGGATCGCTGATCGTATGAGCAAGGAGATCACGGCGCTTGCACCTAGCAGCATGAAGATCAAGGTGGTGGCTCCTCCTGAGAGGAAATACAGTGTCTGGATTGGAGGATCTATCCTTGCATCCCTCAGCACTTTCCAACAGGTATAGAAAACGACTTATGATTCTTTAATAGAATCTTGAAAGAGTGAAAAATATTGAATTTGGTTTTGCTTGTTTGTGTAAATCAGATGTGGATTTCAAAGGGAGAGTACGATGAGTCAGGTCCATCCATTGTTCACAGGAAGTGCTTCTAAGGGCTCTGCTCCCTTCTTCGTGGTGTGGCGAGTTTGTTTACAAGTCTCTTTCCCTAGTCGATATGGGAATTGGAACTATATGTTGTTATGTGGTTCTCTGGAACCTCTGGCTGTGTCAAGAAGTCTCTGTTTACTTTAGTTCTATCTGTGTCTTTTATTTCTCTTTAGGATTCTTGTGATGCTGTTTTTTTGTCCTTAAGCAAAAAATATTATATTATGTTTTGGTCGTTGCTTCATTTTTTGGTTTTCCTTATAAATATTGTTTCGACGTCCTAATTAAAATTACTTTTTGCCGTTTGAAACTATTTTTCATTTATACGAGAGAATTATAATCATCAGGTTGCAGGCAATGCGGTGGTTATGTTATATGACGTACACTCTACACACTTACACAGCGGATGAATATGATAACGAGTGTCTGTTTAGTGGTTTGATTGACTACTTTCAATTGCTACATGTGGGACTAGACCAGCTTGAAAGTGAATAGTAATTTGATTGATGTGAAAATTCAATAAACGTCTAGTTTTTTTTTTGGTCTAGTTTTCTTTGCATAGAGGTAAAACAGTCCACTAGTAACGTTTCAAATCCAAATTATACGTTTGAAGACTAGCAATCGTTTTCAATTTATTTTATTTCTATAAGGGGAAAATCCGATTAAAAACTTCCAAAGTGGTCATGACTTTCATTTAACTAATAACACTCTTAACAAAAACCATTAGAGTGGCTTACGTGTTTTTTTTTATTATTATATACTGGACAGAATTATAAACACCCTTGATTTGATGATTAACTCCGTTTGTTTTACTTAAACATATACTTTATTAAATTTTATCTTTTTAATAAACCAAAGTTTATTTCTTTGTCTCCTCTTTGCTGCAGTGTAAACAAATAAAATTTATCATAATAAACAATTCATATACAGTTGATAAAAAAAAAACAATTCATATACGAATTAGGACACGTAAATATGGATTAAAAAGACTAAATATTAAGAATATCATTACTTTATATCGTCTTTAACATACACATTTTTCTTCCTCACTTTTTGGTTTTCTCTTTAGAATTTTTGTTATTAGTTTCCTTTTCGGATTTTTAGGACTGCTTTACACAACAAGCCGATTAGAGATTTAAAAATTTATCTATAAATAAAATAAAATTATGTTTTAAACAAAATTCATTAATTTTAATAAAATATATGTTTAAGCAAAACTAATGAAATTACGCATCACATCATTAGTGTTTATAATTATGTCCACCATGATAATAAAGAAAACACGTAAGCCACTTTCGTAGTTTTTGTTAAGAGTGTTATTAATTTGAGGGATTATTATGAAAGTTTGAATTTTGAAGGTTTAAAGTGGAACCAATGACCATTTGGAGGTTTTTAATGGGATTTTTCATTTTTGTAAGTTGAAGGAAACATGTATTATTGAATATGTTTTTTTCCGTGAATGTCTAAAGGGTCACAATTTGTGTTATCTTCCTACGAGTTAATTTACTTATTCATTTTTTCTCGACTGTTGGAAAGAACTGAAATGGTCGGTCCGACTAAATCAACCATATACTTTATGAATACTTTGAAAATGCTCCAGGAAAGAACTCATATAACAAATGTGTAGTTGCCGCTGGACATAATCAGTACATCACCGATTCTATCTATTTATTTTTCCTATTCATTGTGATGCATTCTTTAACAATTAGCTTTAGGCCAAAACAACCTATGTTTGATATTTGTTAAAATGAGAAATACGGATATTTAATATTGTTTAAGTCTAAGCCCAATTGAAACCAGTAACAAGGAGATAAATTCGAAGCTCAACACAATACGTCGTTATTATGCTTCCTTATTGTTAGTTCTTATGCAAGAAAGAACAATAGTTAACAGTCTTTACAACATAAGAACAATACATTTGTCTTCTCATCTAAATGTTGATTATGGATTGGTTACTTCCCTTAATTTTGCATAAATTGTAAATCTAGCTTTGTAAAGCTTAATCTCTACCGGTTTGCATTGCATATACTAGGCTTATTTCAAGGTACTCTCTCATTTCCTAATCGTTTAAGTTCAGTGTCGTCTCCTCTTTATCGAGAGTGAATATGAAGTAAGAACCAAGAAGCAAACATAAAAATAAGTGAAGAAGCAGCATAGACTTTGAGTACCCAAAACAAAACAAAAGATAAGCCGAGTATCTGTTAATTAAATGTTTGTAAGGATCAATCTATAACCATTTTGAATAAGATCAATACAATTACTTGTAAAGTATTATTGAGCTATCAATTATGTCAATACATTGTTACAAATTTTCTCAAGACAAAAATCACTAAAAAGAGCCAAAGCGATCTACCTACCCTAAATAGTAGTATGAAAGAGATGTATATGTCTCCATGGTACCCAACAGAGCATAACCATAAAAATTTTGAATTTCTTTCTTGAGAAACAAGCAATTACTTCTAATGGAAATGAGTTTGGAAAAAACGAAGTAGACATTCTTGTATAAAGACTTTAGGATTCCTCTGATTTCTCCAATACAAATACATTCCCTTTCCCATCTCTCCCTACTTGTAAATCTTCGTCTAGATATCTGCCAAATTCTCGGAATCAAGGAATCAAAATAAATAAAATTATTAATGTGATTACGTTTTATAATATAACTAAAAGGATACGAGATCTCAAATAGTCCCTCAGGGTTGAAGATTCCCAGCAGAAGATTCATGTTTTTCTTGAAAATGTTCATCAACTGGTCTGGCATGATCGTAGAGCTTTCATATGTTATCTCAACACTCTACAACACACAAACGCAAATCCATCAAAACGCAATCTAAACCCAAAAAACGCCAAAACGCCAAATTGTAACTAACATACCGTTTTAGATATGATCTCGAAGCTGGCGACGATTCTAAACTCGCCGTCGTGTAGATTCAGCCCCCGGACATCGAATTTCAACACATGGACCGTTTTGCCCTTTGTTAAAGAAAATAATAAAAAAAAAGATTAAATTAAAACGTCATCATTACCAGGAAAAGCTGTCTGAATCCGCTTTTTGATTAATTATTACCTGATCAATGTCGATCTGTTGAAGAAGATCTCCGAGAGAGACGAAGTCTCGAAGACCCAACTTGGTTCTCTTGGATCCCAACACAGTGATTGTGCTGTAAATGAGTTTCCAGCAACCTCCGATCTTGTCTAACTCTCCGGTCGGCTCAGGCGTCGGATTCCGACATTCTAATAGCTTCACCAGACCCTCGATCTCTGCTTTTTTATCCGATTTAACTCCGAATATCCCTCTATTGATCCCTTTATCATCCCCAAAAACATTGAATTCAAACTCTTAACCTTTTGCACCACACAATGATTCAAACCGGAGAAAGTATAGATTTTTTTTTTGTTTGAAATGATTGAATCTAAACTCACCTTTGAGAGCTTCGTAGAGCTCTTCTTTAATCTGGGAAACTGTAATATCTTCTTCTTCTTCTTCTTCTTCGTCTACTTCTTGTTGATCAGTTGGGGAGGAAGCAGAGCTCTGTTCTGTGACTTTTCCGATGAACATGGGCCGGAGACGAAATGGGTTGTCGCTAAAACTCAGCGTTTTGCTATTGAGATCGTTGAAAGAGAGTAACATCTTCGCGTTTCCTGTTCTTCTTGAGATTGCTTCTCGTGAAGCTGCCATTGGCGGTGGCTGGATAAGCTTACTCGACATTGCCAGATGTCAACGGATCAAATGAAAACTTGGGAAGAAGAAGAAGAAGGGTCCAAGAGATGATTTGAGGAGAGTGAATTTTTATGGGGAGGAGAATCGACAGTTTTGGTTCATTATCTAATCCTTTAGCATCCGATCTATCTACCACCACCACCATACACTATACAATAGTATAAAACTAAATTAGTGATTTAATTTTTTTGGTGGATATAAAACTTGTTTTATTGAGCTTAAAAAAATTATATATTTAAAACTTACAGATTTTGTATTACAAAAATAACTTAATACTTTGTCCAAGATTTTTTTTATTGAATAAAAATTAGATATGTTTTTACTTTCCCATACTATAAATATTAATTGACACTAAATTAATTATGAATTCCATGATTAGGCTAATTAGGTGACCATTAGATCTAAATATCTAATCAACTAAAGCGTCCAGTACCACTTGATATGGAAACTCGTTTCTCGATGCAATTTCAAAAGATTATGTCCCATTGTTTCTGTTGTAGTTCAGTCCAAAAGCTAGTTTTAATAGTTGTGTCAGAAAGTTATCGTTGAGTTGCTAACGTTAGCTTTACTATTTATATTCACCAATTCACATGTTAGTAAGGTTGTTAAGTAACAAGTACAACACTTGTTTTAAACAATTAAAGAAAAAGAAAAAAAAAGAAGATCAAAGTGGCACTTTTGTGGATATTTGTGATTAACCACAAAGTATCAAACATAGCCATGGTCTGTTGGTGTTGAACAAACGAAAAAGAAGTTGTCATGCACTGTTCTTTGTGGCAAGGCCTTAAAATAGAGTTTCGAGGGTCTTTTGTTTGAGTTGTAGAGTCTTGCCACGGCTACCATAAGTAGATTGATATCGGATATTCGAAATGTTGTAAGTCAAAGAAAATGTCACATGCTTTACACCAGAAACATTGAATCAAAATTTCAATGGCTCTAGCCCTGACCAGCGTTATGCTTTAAATTGCCTGAGCTCACTATTCTCGGACTGTACAAAATCACAGCAGAAGATGGAGAAACCAGGGGAGAGAGCTTGTGAACAGCATTAGGAAGCCAAAGCCAAATACATAATCTTTTGATCACAAGTCCAATGAGGAATATAGTGTGTTTTTTTTTTTTACTTTTTAGCGACGAATTTCCCCGGAAAATTAGTTTTTACTTAAATCGAAGAAACTGGTTTGAGGTTTGGTCTATGGTAACACATTAGTTGTTTAATGTTTATTTGATTTTATAAAAATATGAATATGTCCAGTTGAATATGGATAAAGATAATCACAAATATAAAGTAAGGCATTTAACTTTTAAATCATAACAAACTAGATTTACAAATTTAAACAAATAAAATTTTAAATAATTCACAAATTAGCATATCGGGTTATAAGTGAATGAATATTAGAATATATATATTTCTAAAATAAATTTCTAGACTATAAAAGATTTTGCTTAATTGTTAAATAAATAAAATTTTAACTTCTAAGCAGACACAATCATTATTATCTTACCATTTAATTTTTATTACACTTAACTAACTCATTTCTAATTTTGATCACTGAATATCAAAATATTCCAATTATATTTTAAAATCGGGCAAGTATCTTTATTTTTTTCTTTATCATACATTAATGATTTCTTAACAATGTATGGTAATTTAGTTAGTATCAAAATTTTCAAAAAAAATCCTAAGGAAAATGGCTAAACTCTCTATATTAATACATACACTAAACCTTATTAAAATTCCTGACGAATTATTTATATAACATATACATTTGCTTGCATGTATATCCAAAAATAATATGAATATCCCACACCATGTAAAAAAGTTTTTAAAAAACTTGATCAATCTTAAATTTGATCAATAAAAAATGGAAAAAAAACACATGTGTGTCAAGTCATGCGCTTTTTTGTTTTAAAACCTAGAAACTTGATTGTGAACAACATATTACAAACATGAATTTTTGTTTTTATCATTATTTTTCTATTTTATTATTTTTTGCTTTTTATTTTGTTTTTTTGTTTATTTTTTCCTTCTTGTAAAATATAATGGATCCTTAAAAAAATAAAAACCTTACAAGATACAAAATTTTGATAAGGCTGAAATTGTCTCTCTAAACTTTCCTTCCACATTAAGATTTCCTAATGATCTACACCAAATTTACAGTTTAGAAAAGAGAACAAACTAAATTTCATTTTCAAACATTGAAACAACTTTGTTCTTGTAGCAGGAGATTCCAACCCAATTGCTTCCACAAGGGTCTACTCCTTTCCAGTTCTCAGGAAACCTTGTCCACTGAGCTTTCACCACTTGCAAAGCGGCAGAATCTGTGGAAGAAACGGAAAATGAGTTTAAAGTTTCAAGATACTTTATGATACTAATTAACACACACTTACCGTCTGAAATAGAAGAGTGAGCTTGCATCAACAACACTATCAAAAGAATGGAACTTGTTCCATTCATCTTTGAAACAAACAATGAGAAGCGAAAAAAGTAGGTAAAAATGAAGAACACAAACTTCTTCCTTTTTTTTTTTGTTGAATTACTAAGAACACAAATACGAGAACACTTTAGTTTTTTCGTAGACACACGTGATCATTTACCATTTCTGTTTTTAGAATTACATTCTAATTTTTTTTTATTGCTTTTGCTCTTTTCATTAAATGGGACTTTTTAGGTCATCCGCATCAGTAGTTTTATTAGGGAGTACCTCACCAAATAAATTAATTAAAAGAAGAATAGTTGTAGAAAGAGAATGAAATGTTGAGAATCAATCGTTTCGGAAGAAGCGTCCAAAAAAAGCTGAAATACGTTCACACTACATGTCTTGCTGTGAAGTGTTTGTTTTCTTTAAAAGCATTTAATTTAAATACATAACTAAACTATTTTGAAAATACAAATACAAAAAAGATAAGAGATGATGGTGGAGAAACCTACCATTTACCAATGCAAATGCTCAATGTTAAAAGTCGACAACATTTCGAAGATTCTTTAAGTCAACTAGTTTCGAATTTTAAAAGAAAGCTCATAATGTTTGGTTTTACAAATCTAATTAATAATCACCATGAAAATATTGAGAGCCACAACGGTCAAGAGAAGAGTGCAACATTCGTAAAGATGATAAAAGGGATTAGGAAGGTTTCCTACAAATGAACAAACATTTTTTTCCACACAAATTATTAATAGCTCGTATAATAATTTACAAGAAGAAAAAAAGAGAGCAAATGTTAATGTCAATACAGTCACTAAAATTAGTTATGGACTTTGAATTAGTTATTTAGGTATTCAAGTACTAAAATTAGTTGACATATAAAATAAATTTTGATTCATTAGAAATGGAAAACATAAGATATATTTTTGCTATGAAACATGTGTATATTTGAAATATATGTATTAATCTACAAAGTATATAAAATGGCATGTTTTATAAATATATACATTAAAAATATTTTATTATATTTATCAGATGACAAATGATTTATATAACATATACATTTGCTTGCTTGTATATCCAAAAATAATATGAATATCACACACCATGTAAAAACAGTTAAAAAACTTGATCAATCTTAAATTGATCAATAAAAATTGAAAAAAACAAATGTGCGTCAGATCAAGCGATTATTTGTTTTAAAACTCAAATGTAAACAACATATTGCAAACATGAATCTTTTGTTCTTATCATTTTTTTTCTATTTAATTATTTTTTTCTTATTTTTTGCTTTTTTTTTTGCTTTTTTTTTTTAATTAAATGTAATGGATCCTTGAAAGAAAGCTCAATCTCGGTATTGAACTCTAACGCTACTTCCAATGATTATGGTTTAGCTCTCTTGATTGTTATGGCTTCCCGAGAGGGAAAAACCCCTTTGTACATCTGCTGCTACTATCATAATGTCCTCCTTTGAAGACTTCAAATTTCTTCCATCTGTGTCAAATGCAATAGGAAAGTTAGTTAGTTCATAATTTCAGACTAGCAAGATTTTGTGTGTCCCATTTTATACATACCAGATAACAGAGGATGCGTATAAGCTCGAAAAAAAGGTATGACCCGAATATTGGAGGAGGCTTGTAGTCCTGGTTGCTAAAAGCAAAAGTGACAAGAGCCAGTGTAGTCTGTGTGAAACCTTCTCTACCCAGTGGGAAAATGAGGATATCAACCATAAGTTGATGATCACTCTGGTTCACTCTTACATTCCGGATCGCTACAGTCTCCACCAGATTATTTGAAGACTTCAGGGAAGTAGTCAAGCTCCACTGGAGAAGCAAGTAATTTGAAGTGTCTTTTACTGCAGAAAAGAAATGTGAACTTAAGTATTGTGTGTGATAGGATACACACATCAACACTCTGGATTTGCTTCATTCTTTGCTCATAAGGATCACACTTTATAATGTCGTTTGTTTAAATTAGGAAAAATATCCAAAAATACCAGTCATAATCTTCTATTTGCTATAAAAATATTTAAACTATTTTGGTTTTCCATTTAGTATTCAATCTATTTTCGATAAGTAATAAAATCCGACATTTAAAAATCAAAAAATTACCCCAAAAGATTAAATAAAATGAACAGAAGAAAAAATGAAAATAAAAGTGAACATTACATCATGTACATATCAAAATAACAATTGTATATTAAAAACAATCGAAAGAAGCTAAAATATAAAAGGAGTTGAAAACCTTATATGAGTCACACCTTACCTTTACGAAAGTTTAAGAGTATATTAAAATTTAAGAGTGTAACTAGGGGTTTGCCCGTGAATTCACGGATAAAAATAGTTTTACACCATAAATAGATTGATATCGGATATTCAAAATGTTGTAAGTCAAAGAAAATGTCACATGCTTTACACCAGAAACATTGAATCAAATTACATTGAATCAAAATTTCAATGGCTCTAGCCCTGGCCAGCGTTATGCTTTAAATTAACTGAGCTCAGTATTCTCGGACTGTACAAAATCACAGCAGAAGATGGAGAAACCAGGGGAGAGAGCTTGTGAACAGCATTAGGAAGCCAAAGCCAAATACATATACTTTTGATCACAAGTCCAATGAGGAATATAGTGTTTTTTTTACTTCTTAGCGACGAATCTCCCCGGAAAATTAGTTTTTACTTAAATCGAAGAAACTAATTTGAGGTTTGATCTATGGTAAACCGAACTCGGTTAATATGAAATAAGGTTAGATTGGTTCAAACTTGAAAGTGTAGTTTAGTGACCATGTAGAGTGCATTATCTAATTGCAGTTGGCAGTTGCTTGCTAAATTAGTAGTTTATTATGCTTTGTGGTTTCCAAGAGTTTATATACTAATCCATGCCACTATGGAGATAAAGTGATATGATTAGTTAAACATTATTTCGACTAATTAAAAACCTATAGAGATTAACACTTCTAGGATGGTATATGTTTTTTGGTTATAAGTAGATGTTAAACACGTCAACAAGCACTAATTTAAATTAGTATCTAATGTAATATCCTTTTTCTTGCTAACTGCTTACAAACTTCCTTTAAAATGGAGTTTAATAAATTATTTTCTGCTTTTTATGTCATTTGAAAAAAGAAAAAGATAATAGAAAAGTTAAAAATGAAATTGTGGAGTGCATGTGGAGATGCTCGGTGGACTATCTTTGCCATTTGACTCTTCTCAATGGACACTTAACTAAAAGAAAACATCAATATAAGTACTTCAAAATAGATTATTAAAGGAAATCTGTTATATATTAATTGAGAAACATTACAACATTATTTTGTACCAACATATCACCATGAAAATGAAATTCAGAATTCTTAAAGAAATAGGTTGGTCTATATTAACTTATATTATATATTAACTTATATTATATTTTTATTAAACCAACTATTAATTTGATAAATAGTGTACAAAAGAATATTCTCGCACTTATCTTAAATAAAAGCTATTGAATTGCCTAATATGGTTAAAATATATATGACAATTTATGATTATGAATAATAAATATTTGATAATAACTTTTATATCTTAGCTCTTTTTGTTTAATTTTATATTATTAAAAGATATTAAACAACCATATTAACCATATAATATTTATTTTCTTATACGTTATATTTTAAATTTTTTAAACGACTATAAATTACTAAAAACGTTAAATGTTTCACACTAAAATTTTGTGAACATTGGTTTAACCTTTTTGGTAATAACAAGATACAAATGATCATAAATCGTATGAATATGAAGTTTCATTTACTAGATTCATATTATATATTAATATAGAGTTTAAAATTAAACTATATAATATAGAAAAATACTCAAATATGATAATTTCTAAATTTGTATTGAAAAAGTATTGAAACCTTAATATTTTAATTTTGAAATTTGCATTCAAAAAATCGCATATTAAAATTTTTGTGTTTATCACATGAGTATGAATTCTTAATAATAAATATTTATATTAAAATATATTATATATTTATGTCTATGTTACTGAAATTTAGTTATATACCATATAAAATAAATAAAATGATTGTTTTGATTTATTTACTAAAAAGTATCGTAAATAAACAAGATGTATTGTTTTTATTTATGTGTTTAGTTTAATTTAATTACATACGTAAATGAATACAAATAAATAATAATAGATAATAATTATTTTTATATATAACATTTATTCTGCGCAATTGCGCGAATCTTTAAGCTAGTTATCTAATTATTTAAGCGCAATTTTGTCTTGTCCCCTTAAAGTATGCCAATATTAATCACTGTTAATCCTTCGTATAAAACAATAATTAAGCAAAACAGCTCATGCGTACCCACAATGATTCGGTCAATGTAATTAAAATGAGTCTCATTCATTATGCGAGTCTCGAGGCTATAGACTATAGTTAAAGTCAAAAAGAATTATTCGATTGTTTATTATACCATGTATTAAACTATACGACAAACTAAAAGATAAGCTCGACATACACATCAAAATATTTTTGGAGATTTGGCATTGACCCATTAATCAGAAAATGAATTTACATATTAACTGATAAAAGAAAATTGCAGCAACCCGTGAATCTGAATGAAAACATAACATTAAAAAGGTCAAAAACTTTATATACAAATTGGCATTAAACAAAAGAATCAACTCCTAAGAAAATCATTTCATTTTCTTTAAAGAACTAGACACAGGCATATCATTGCGTAAAATACAAAAACACAAATACCTTAAACTTGGTTTTCGAATCTATTATTCATAAAATCCAAGAAAATTATGTTCTTAATCAGAATTTTCTTAAAAATATAGTAACAACAAAATGGAAAACAAGTGTTACCCACCAACTTAACTCCAAAGCCTTAGAAACATTTTTAGATTTCACTTTCTTCTTGCGTCTCAAAAACAGAGCTCTGCTCTCTGTTTTATCTTTTCTCTTTCACTCAGTTTACCAGTGTCTACCACCTCCTCCTTGTGAACTGCCGCCTCTTCTCGGAAAAAATCCACCTTTCTTAGGTTTAGGTATCTCATGAATGTCCATCACCTGTATAGTCCTTTGCTTTTTAGCTGCATTATTAAATAGTCATGAAAAAAGAGTCATGAAACAATCCAATTTAAATAGAAATCTGAAACTGAAAAAAAAACAGGAGGAGTTTTAAAACCATTCTCAGCTTGTCGGTAGTTTTGTTGCAGTCTTTTCCTAGCCGAGTCAAAATCAATTTCCTTATGCTCCTTCTCCCTCTGTAATCCCCCCATATCAAATCCATTACCATAGTCATAAACACTAGCCACTTTGTACACATACTAGAATACAGTTTGACAATGTTTGTACCTGAATGGGTTGTTGAGAAGGTGGAGGACGAGAAGGTTTAGCAGGAGATGGAGATTCTCTCCTCTGAGGAGGAGCAACTGGTCTTGGCTTTCTCTCTGGCTGGGCAACGTTACTGTTCTTGCTTGATGAACCTGAATACCCATCTGTCAAAAATCAGAAAAGGAATAAGCTTTACGGATTACAAATGTTTAAAGATCCGAACTTTAAGTTCAACAACTTACTCTGAGTAGTCTGAGGAACCGGTGAATACCCAAAATCAGGAACCTGCCACAGAGAAAAGGATTACAACTGAAAGCTCAATGACAAAGAAACTAAAAGTGTTTTGGTTCTTTAGTTACCTGTTGGCGGTTACCATTATGGAGAGCTCTCTGCTGTGGTGAGTCCTCATCAGCTATACAATGAAGAGATTGAGATTTCTTTCGAGGGAAAGATAAAGAACAATGAGATTCTTTTTTTTTTACCTATCAAACTTGGAGGTTCAAGATCACCAGGCGGGTTAAGTTTGACCCACTCGTCCACTGTCTCCTTCCATTTTCTAGAAGACGCAAAATACAAAAAAGTGAGTTAGTTGTTTTCTTGTTGAATTTGAGATTTGAGCAGAGAGAGAGAGAGTTCTTGTGAATCTGATCCGTAACTTGACAAGTTTTTTAGCTAGTATCCGAACATCGTTGGATGGATGCTTCCGAACTTTATTCACATGCCTCCCAATATCAGTTTCCTAAAGCGACCAAAACATCATAAACTATGAATACATAAGCTAAGAGAGAGTGTTAGTATTCGAATTTGACTCAAGTCAGTACCTGGAGAGCTTGGAATGTGATCTCCATATCATCCAGATTCTGAAGCAGCTCAACCAAATCTTCTTCCGACTTAAAACAACAAACAAACCAAAACACTTCAGAAGAGAATCAATCTAAGATTCAAGAGTTCAAGAGAGAGAGAGAAGACCAACCAGATCAGGATCTTCAAGCCTCTCCTTGATTTCAAGAACACTCTTCTGCTCATCATCAAACAAACCAGCAAACGGATCGTAACCATCATCCTCATCATCATCCTCGCCATTAACTGATTTCTCTCTAACTTCTCCTCCTCCTTCTTCCTCCTCCTCGTGACCACCACTCCCATTAGCCCTAGCAACTTCTCCTCCGCCTCCACCGAAGTCACAGTTCCTACACTTGTTAGCCATGGAGGTCGCGTAGAGACGCTCGACGATGTTATCTCTCCGCCGCTTCAGCTCTTGACCGTAGTCAAGGGAGGCAACGAGGATCGCTGTGTCTATAAATGTCCAGACATCGACGCCTGCGTTATCCATAACCGACCGAAAATCATCCAAATCCATCACCAAACGCTTCCCAAAGTTCGTTACTTTACAGAAATAGAAAAAAACAGAGGAGACGACGAGATCTACAAAAACAGATCTTTCTGATGAATTCAATTCATCGTGAGATTGAAAACCCAACAGAGTTTAGACTCGATTCAATCGGAATCAGATTAAATCCGATGAAAAAGGCAGACCCTTTGATGAATCTGTATTATCACGAGAAAAACAGAGAAGAAGAAAAAAACAGAAACAGAGTTTCACAAAGACGAATAAGAAAAATGGGAGAAGAAAGGGAATATTCCAAGTTTTGAGTCTTTTTTAGAATATGTTATTTTTTTCTTTTGTTCGGTAAAAATATTCTTCGGACAAAACCAATCACAAGTTAAGAGAAAAAGAGATTTGCTTTAATCAGGATGCTCTTGTCCTGGACAGAGCAAGGCTGAAGCGCAAGTTGGTATGTTCTGGTTGGGGAGATGAACATACAGCTAGAGAGAGAGAGAGAGAGAGAGAGGCGTGTGTTTTTCAATAATGGTGTTTACTTTTTTTATTTAGTATTTTTTCTTTAATTACATACTTTAGTTACTGGGCCTTTGAGTTGTCGGGCCAAAACAAGTGGAGGCGAAGCGGAAACTATTAAAATAGATCTTTACACACATTTGACTAATGGGCCTTTTTAATTTATGGGCCCATATAAGTGGATGATAATGCTTTGGATCGATGCTCGACGTGTACAAACCCTTACCATTGCAGACTACTGGAAGTGGTTAATGATTTAATGTCTTTATGAGCCCACTTGCTGTTTTTTAGTTTAAAACTCAGATGGACCCATTAGCTGGCGTAGAGGATGCGTACCATCATTAAAACATCAGAGTGAGTATAACTATCATCTGACTTGCTAATTTATGTTTAGCATGTCTCATTGAATATGTGACACAGAGGTGCATTAATTGTTACTTTCTTGAAAGGTTTACTGTTGGAGAGATCTTTGGTTTACAGCTCGGCAAGACCTGGAAGGATTCTCTGGGGTACTTGCTTCTTGTGGCTCGTAAACTCTTATAATCAATGGTTGGTATGATTAGTTCTGAAAACTTTTTAAATTTGTTTTAGTTCAATTTATTGAACTGGGAACAACAAAGACTCAGTGGTTCTGACACATACAACGGTCAAGAGGCCGGCCAAATCAAAGGCACGGAGACAGAAGAAGCTTGTTTGATGTGGGCTCCTCCTATATGTATATCTCATCGGTAAGCTTTCACTTTATGAACCATTTCTTTAATGGTGAGTCTTTGGATATGAATTTGTTTATCTAAGGGTTGTGTTTAAGTACTATTCTAAATATGTTTTACATGTAAGGGCTGGGGTATCAAAATGTTTTTGAAAAGGCTAATAACAATGTGATAGTGTATCCATTAGTTATCTTACAGACATTAGGAATGTAATGTCCCTTTCAAACATATCGTCAACACCTTTTTCGTGAAATTTGGACTTTTACTGGAAGCATCCGGTGAGTTAGCAGTGGCCATACGTCTTAATAATTATCAAATGGATTTATCCAACAGCCGCCAGTCGTTTTGGATATATACATGCTTGTTGGTGATTATCAGAGTTTATCACAATAATTTCACAATTAAAAAATGTTTGCATTGAGGGTTGGTAATTTCAGCTTGTCAACTTTATAAGTGAGCAGTCTAGTTAAGATCAAATATATCTCATCTATGAATTCATGTTTAAATTTACATCTGTAAAACGCAAACTAGACAATACTATATAATAAACATCAACACTAATTAAATAGTAAACACATAATATGATAATACTAGTAAAAACCAATTATCATTGGAATCAATCTCTGTCCAGCAAAACTTACAAACTTAAGCAAATAATCAATAAATAAAAGCTAAATTTAAAAGTGTCTCTGTAACACCTATCAAACCAAACTTTATGTTTGGCCATCAATTTCTACATATTGAAATGAGTGGTTTTAAGTCATCCCACGATTCAAGTCTGTAAACATCCCCGATCTCTTTCTAATAAATTTCCATCATGCACATCGAATTATAGTATACACTTATATTTTATCATACTCCAATGTTTATAATATATAGTTCTTATAATCGAATTAAATTGATTAGGTTATGTTCTACACCCCCCCCCCCC